>NW_009200306.1:0-823 GCF_000690835.1 Fulmarus glacialis
GGGCACAGCAGCACAGGGGTGCTCGCACCCCATCCACGCCCGCCTCAGCCCTCCCTGGCACACGGGGCACAGGCCGGGGTGCCCCAACTCACCATGGTGAGGGTCATGCGGTCGATCTCGTGCTTGTCCTTCGTCTTGTGCTGCCGGAATGGGCTGTGCCTGCGGCCGCAAGGGGAGAGGGGAACTCAGCGGTGCCCATGTCTGCCCGCCGTGGCCCACCCGCGCCTGCACACTCACCCCCGGAGCAGCTTGAAGAGCATGCAGCCCAGCGAGAACCAGTCGGCGCTGCTGTCGTACGCCACTCCTTTCTGCAGCACCTCCGGAGCCATGTACCCGTGGGTGCCCCTGGGGGGGCAGAGAGCAGGGTCAGGGGACATGCCAGGCAGGGGGGCAGGGCAGGCAGGGGCACGGGCACACTCACACGCTGGCATGGGGCTTCTTCTTGGAGAAGTCGCAGGCCAGGCCCAGGTCTGAGATGCGGACGTGCCCAAACTCGTCCAGAAGGATGTTTGCCGGCTGCCAAGACACCGTGCCACCCTGAGCCCAAGCGCTGCCCATGGGCATGGGGCGGGCAGTGAGGTTGGGGGTGCTCTGTGGGATTTGGGGGTGTCTGTGGGACCAGGAAGCACCGGTGGAGTCTGCGAGTGACACCCCCACCGAGGTCTCAGGATGCCTGCGGGGTCCCGAGGGTGCCCACGGGGTCTGGGAGGTTCCTGCAGGGTCGGGGGTGCCCTTTGGTTTTGAGGAGTGCCCGCGGGGTCTGAAGGCTCCTGCAGGGTCTGTGGGTGCCTGTGATACTTGTGAGTGCCCACAGGGTCTTGGG
>NW_009200306.1:1265-1487 GCF_000690835.1 Fulmarus glacialis
GGTGGCCCGGGGGCCAGGGATCAGCCATGGGGTCCCTCAGGGCCAGGGGCCTCTCACCGTTCATGAGGTCGAGGATGAAGCTGAGCTTGTCGGGTGTGTGGAAGGCGTACGACATGCACACGATGAATGGGCAGTCCTGGCAGGAGAGACGGGGTTACGCAGTGCCGGCGGTGCCCCAGGAACGCCCTCCCTCACTGTCCCTCTCCCCTCGCCCGTGCCACA
>NW_009200307.1:0-8400 GCF_000690835.1 Fulmarus glacialis
TACAGTCAGGGATGCTCGTACTGATGTGTCATGCGTTTTCAGTAGCCACATGTTTGGCCAAAGGTTGTTTTGGCTTCAGAGGCCCTGGGCACATGTTTGACCCAGCTACAGAGAGGGAAACTGAGGCACGGGGAAAATTTTACACAGAGAGAGCCTAGGACAGCCCCAGGCCCCTATTGCCATGCCTGTGCCCAGCCTGGAGCCCCCCAGAGCAGAGCTGTGCTCCTCACAGACCTCCCACGCTGCGTTTCCTGCTTTAACCAGCCTCTTACTGCCAAGCCTTGGCCAGTGCACATCCAGTCTCCAGCAATGCTGGCCGCCAGCCTCAGCTCTCCAGGGATGCACCAAAGAGTTTTGGGGTGTTCATCCCCGCAGCAGGGCTGGGGCTGTTTTCACCGCAATGCCCCTCCTGTCCCCTGGGCCTCAAGCTGTGACCGTGCAGAGAGGAAGAGCAGGGATGGAAAAACAAATGGGTTTTTTTCCAGTGTCCAAAACCTTGCAAAATCCCACCCCGATGTGAAAAGTTTCCGGCCCCATCGTGCTTCAGCCCGGGTGCTTTAAAAAGTGTCCCAGGCTTGAATCTGAAGTGTTCACGACCTGTTTTCTTTTAATAATTTTTGGGGTTTGCATGTAAAGCACCACCCCTCGGCACTGGGTGCCTCCCGGCAGGAGCAAAGCTACAGGGGAAGCACTGAGCAGTGTCCACGCATGGCCGGGAAGTGTGTGCACACACGTGTGTGTGTGTGTGTGTGCATCAGGTGCGTGTGGGACAGAGCAGCACCCAGGCCTTGCTGGGGCAGGATGGATGCTCTGGGGATGGCCACAGGAAGGGGAGGGCTCACCGAGGAAGCAAGGGGTCCCAGCACAGGCAGGAGGGCAGGTGCCACTGGGAACGTCAGTTCCAAGCCCCTCTTTTGCTTTGAATTTCTGCAACGGCAATGCTTGCACCAGGCTTTGTTTGTGGGGAACGGGGCGAACGCCTCACCGGGGTCCCTGATCCGTCCTCTTTGCCTGGCTGCTGAGCTCTGCTCACTTCCTGGGCCCTGGGCAGCAATGCGCCAGCTGGGACAGAGAACGACGAGCCATTCAGTAGTGACTCCCCTTGTTAATTTGGCAGTCAAATTAATTCAGTGACTCCTCTCTCAATACCATGCTGTGTGGCCATCGTCTCATGTCCTCATGAAGAATTCCCCCTGGCAATGCCGACAGAGATGGAGTCTGATGCTGCGGCGTCTTGCCCTATCCGTGCATCTTCTGTCGGGCTCGTGGGTAGCTCTGCCTGAGCAGCTGGTATCCTCCGGGGTGGAAACTGAGGCACAGAAGCCAGGCTGGCACCAGCCAACCTGTGTCAAGCCACTCATCTACCAAAAAAAAGCAGATTTTAATTCAAAGCAGTGACCCAGGAGTCCCCCCCACTGCTCTCCCCCTCCAGCCCCTGTACTGGCCCCCACGCACTAAGGGCAAACGGCTCCCGCGGCTGCTGACGGAGGGGCAGACCCATCTGTGGCATGTCCACCTGGAAGATCAGCGGGTATAAAGAAAAAAAATAAGGCTGCATCATACACAGGCTGTATCCTATCCAGGCTCCGTTTCTTTGATTTCTTTTTTTCTTTTCCTATAGGGAACCTGACCAGGCTCTGGATTTCTGCTGCTACTTTGCAGGTAGGTAAAGCCATAGAGGGGTTTTGATCAGGAATTAACCTTGGAGCTGAACTGTCTGGGTTAGCAGTGCTCGGGGCTCCCCGACAGACAGCGCTAATGATGACACAGCATCGGCCTCAAGACTTGTTAAAACCCACACTTTAACGAGATTGCCGTGTATATAAAACCACGCAGCCCTGTTGTAGTGTCTATGTGTGAAACCAGACCTGCTCAGAAGCGCATCCGAAAACCTCCTCAGTTGCAGGTCTCCAGGCTGCCAGCACTGGCACAGGTGGGACAAGGCAAGGTGGGTACTGGGGGTTTGAAGGGTCCTGGCTCTGCTTGGGTAGGGATGCAGGCGGGGAAGGGTGGCATGGTGCTTTGGGATGCCCTGTCCATCCCCGGGGCTCACCTCGCTGCTTAAACTCTCCTGAGGCTGATGGATGTCACTGCCCAGCGTTAAGTCCACCCTCATCTGTGCATGGCTCAAAATGGGCTGGAGCCTGAAGGAGAGAGATGCCACCAAACCCAGCTGTCTTTTCTCTCCTGAAGATAAATCTCCCACAATAGCCCAGGCAACGGGGAGAAAACAAACACAAATACTGAGCAGGGAAAGTTTGGCTGGAGCTGGCTAGAGCATCCTGGCAAAGAAAATGCTCCCGCTAGCGTTTGTTCCAGCTTTCGTGCGAAGCCCCCTTTTTATTAAACGGGGTCCTGGCGAGTTTGCTTCGCCGCCCATCGGAGCATCCCTGCGGGGCCAGGCTGGCTGCGGGAGGGAGATGCAGAGCCAGAACGGCCCGACCCCACCCAGGACCTTATTGCTTCTTTCAGCATTGAAAGAAGTGTAACAGCATTGCGACCCTTGGTGACATCGAGGGACTATTTGTCATTGGGAAAAATGCACATGATGTCACTGGCAGGAGGCAGGAGGAGAGCCAAAGGCTGCAGAAAAGCGTGAGGCAGCCAGTCCGGTGCTCGCTGGCGAGCAGGCAGGCGTGAGCGCAGGCAGGACTCCAGCGTCCCAGCACCGTGTGCTGCCTGCGCTCAGGCTCCTGCCTTCGCCGCTCCTGTGCAGCTTGGGCGTGCGGCGGGTGAGGCTCTGCCTGCACACAGCGACACGCACGCAGGTGCACCGCCTCCATCGGGACACCGTGGGTGAATTCGGCAGTCTGGCCGCTTGTCCTCATCCAGTCAAGAATAGGAACTAAACCAGAGCTGGTTTGGCCATGGGAATGCAGTGACCCAGCGAGGAGCTGGGGCTGGCATCGTGTTTGGGACAGACTCCTCTGTAATACCATCTCAGCTCTTCCTCTGCCTGCAGCGACATCTTCCCAAGGACTGCAGCTTTGCAGTTATTGCACCGATGGAGAGGGATTCCTCCCTTTCAACATGCCGCAGCTGGGCGCCTGGGTCGGGCAGCCCTGGCTTGCAGCAAATTGGAGTCAAGCGTTCAAAGCTGAAATGGGTCTTTTGAAATCCTCTCAAAGCAATGGGGGAAGGAGTCAGGTCTGCTCAGGGCTTTTCAGCCAGACCCTGGGCCAGTGCCCAACCCCATCCATGGTTCTGAGGGATTACAAGGCTGAGGCAGCCAGGAAATCAGTTTGGAGATGGTCCTTCATGTCCCATGCACTCCTGGGACTGGGTTCAAGCCAGCCATGTTGAAAATTCAATAGAAAAGGATTGGCTTGAAGTTTGGGATGGGAGACAAGCAAGGTGATATCTGGACGGGAGCTGGGAACCTGAGAAGGGAGCCTGACTGCCAGCCCTGGACATGCTCATCCCTACCACATCGCCTCTGGGGTGAGTTCTCTTCTCTGCTCTTGTTAACCTAATAGCTGTCTTGCAGAGCACTTAGGAGCAAGCGTGTGTGAAGCACGCGTCACGTCGTATGTGCGCATCCAGGTCTGGACACTAGGTCCAGTCTCTGCTCTTGCTTCTTCCCCGGCATCACTTGCCTCCTGTTGTTTTTGAAGCAGCCCATCTGGATGAGGCCCCTCACCAGCCTCTCTGTAACATGCACACGTGTTCCTGTGCCTTCAGCAGCTTCTCCTGGGCTTTCCTCCTGCTCTATTTAATTAGGCACTGAGGGAAAGGGACAGTAACCAACAATTAGGTGAGCTGGAGAAGTGCCCTGGTTTTCTGGCCTCGCTGCTCTGAGCACCTTGGGAACCACTTTCCCCTGAGACAGAAGGAGGAAAGGGAGGGAGCCAAGGCTCTCGGAAAGATGGAGTGAAGCAGCATCAGCTGGGAAAAGCAGGCGGTGGGCTAAATTGTGCAGGCGCGGTGGGACGAGGCAGGTTAACTCCCTGGGAAGGGGTGAGCCTGCAGGATTTGCTCCTGGCTCTGAATCGGTGGGGCTATGGGACTGTCATCGGACAGCATCATCTGGATGGAGGAACGTCCTCACGGAACATTGATACCCCAGGAAGCGCTCAGGAGCAACATGCCAGCACGGCTGCCTGAGCTTGGCTCTGTGGTCCCTGCCCGCCGGCACGGCCAGCTTACGCGGGTGTGATGTCTGGAGACCGCTGGGCTCTCGTCCTCGGAGGTTGCGAGGCTTGTCCATTCATAACTGTTCTGTCATCGTCAGCGATTGCCTTCCCCGTGGCTGTAGGGTCAGTGGCATCCCTGGGGAGGGATTACCTCCACCGCTGACTGCGTGCCTGGCCCAGTTGGAAACTGCCCCAAGCAGCCTCTGCCTCTCTTTCTGTTGCCAACTCAAGGCCTTGGAGCTAACCTCCAGCGTCACCAAGAGATCGGGTCTTGGCCCTGCTGGTAATGGTGTGATCCCAAAACATTTTGGGAACAGAGAGCTTGAGATGCTGAGTCAGATGCTGAGCTCCTGGAGAAGAGAGTGGGGGACGGGGGTCTGACTGCATCCAGGTGAGGCTGGAGGCTGCGATTCAGCCGATGAAGGTGGTGACTGGGTGGGTGTTAGACAGAGGTGACCCTGACACAAAGCAACCTGGAAATGCAATGGGAAGCAGCTGAAGTGCAGCAGTCCAAGGCTTGGGAGCATCCCTCTGCTCTCCTCGCTGGCTGGGAGCTACCCGAGAGGTGCTGCGGGAGCCCCACGAATGGGCTGCTGCAGCGGAGAAGGATGCTTGGGCAGTTGACAGGGATGACTGGAGCCCTGGTACCTGCATCCCCCTGGAAGTCTAAGGCAATCAGAGACTTTCTTGGTCCTGGTCTCTCTGAAAGGTTCAGCATCGGCCTTTGCCAAGGCCAGAGTTGTCTCTGTGTCTGGCCAAGAAATTCCTGTCAAGACGTTATTTGGCCAAAGTCCTGGAGGCAGGATAAATCCGTCTGGATCTGCAAACCCCAGGCAAGTGGCTGTGCGTGTGCTCAGACATGCACCCCTAGGAAAGGCCATTCCTTATCTGCATCCGCCTCTGCTGATCCCCCTTAGCTCAAGGTTGTTTCAGCCCTTGCCCCTGCTCCTGGCTCAGCTCCCTTAGCTTCAAATCCCATTAGGCTTCAGCGGCATCCTCTCAGAGGGCTTTTCAGAAGGGTTGTGCCCCGTTCCCCCTCATCCGGGGAACTCTGCCTGGTGACACAGCGTCCAAGGGGGGCGTGCGATAAAAGTCACCCATTTGTCCCCATAGCAAATGGCCCGGCAGTGGCAAGAGGCTGCTTTCCCCTCCTCAAAGCACATGCAGCTCCTCAGGGGATGATCCTGCCTTCTCTGTCTCCTGATGGAGCTAGTCCTGTGTCCCCAGGTCCATGTTCTCCTCTGGCTGAGGCCACTGGATATGAATCTCCCATCCCTGCTGCTGTGGAGGGGAGAATTGCCTGTTGCTGCTGCTGAGCTCTGCCTCACAGGGAAACCCCTGGTGGGTTGGAAGATCCTGGATCTGCCAAATTTCCCACTGGAAACAGGATATGAAATGATCCACAAAGCTGGTCCCCTGCTTGGCCATGGCCGCTGGTGCCTCCGACTCCACTCATCCACCGGGTGTGAGTCCCAATGACCCTTGCATGATGCCACCAGCAAACAAGTGACAAGCGGCAGCGGGTTCAGCCATGCAGAATGAGGAAGGCACTGGGGCAGGCTGGTGGAGAGGAGGCGAGTCCGTCTGGGTGAAGCACATCGATCGGAGGCATCTGATACATTATTCATGACCAACCTGGGCTGCAGCTCAGGAGAAAGTGGTGAGCACGCACTTCTCCTTGGGAAATACGCCTGCGAGAGCTGAAGAGCCCCTGTCTGAGGCTGGCAGCGTTTAGAGGAAGAAGCCAAGATGCTGAATGTCTCACTCTTCTGCAACACCTCCTCAGGCCCGGCTGCCCACGGCGAGCCAGGGATGGAGCGTGGTGGCCAGGTCTGTCCATGCCAAGGATGAGGGGACAGCCTCAGCGCTGCAAAGCATTGCAGCCAAATGGGCTCCAGCTCATCAAACACCCTGGTCATGACGTACCAGCTTCCTTTTGGCTTTTCATGCCCAAATCCACTGATGCTCGTGGCACCTAAGATGGGCTGGTGAGTCCCAGCACCCAACGGTGCATCGCACTAGGAAGTGTTTCTATCCAGTGTTGCTCTCTCTAAGGGCAGAGCAGCTTCTCCTTGCTGGGCCACCCCAGTCCTTGTCGCAAGCACATGTGGCTCATTTGGAAGTGATGCTCCACCTTGACCAGTAAGTTAAGGATGCTCTGCTTCCCAGCCTGGACACAACGCTCGACAGCAAGGGATGTGGGCCACGTTGGACTTTCCTGACAGAAGGGAAGGGTGACAGAGAGGAAGGCAGGGGTACACAGTGAGGACATCTGCATGGCTTCACATCAGGTGTGATTCAGCATAGGAGTCACAGCCCGAGATGGGAGCAGTCCCCAGGGCTGATCGCATCTGGATGACTTTGGGGAGAATACTAAGAAAGGGACCTTTCTCCCAAAATTTCCAAGCAACCAAAGCATCTGAAGAGTCCATCCCTGGGCAGCCGGGGTTCCTCCGAAAGCCAGGTCCCCTTCCAGTGGGGTGCAACATTCACACCAACTTCAGCCCAGCTGTCCAGGGGAGCCGCGGTCAGGGCAGCGAGGGGCAGTGGTGGGACAACAGCATCACCCATGGGACCTTCTCCACTGCAGCAGGCATCCCTTGGGACAGGAGGCAGCTGGGTGACCCATGGGACTTGGCATGATGACACCACACTGCGGAGGGACCGGGGCTGGGACATGTTGGGCTGGAAGGGCTCTGGCATTGGGGCTGAGAGGGGTCCTAATGGGGGCAAAACTGGTCTGAGAGAGACATCAAGGACAACCACACTCTACATTTCAAGGGGGGCCCTTAGAGATGCCTGGCTCTGGGTTTTATACCCCTCTGCCCATGGCAGCAGCCCCATGGGGCTGGGGGGAGCTCACACCCACCCCTCTGACCCCACAAGCATCCTCTGTGTTGCTGCTTCTCTTCCTGAACCCATTTCCTCCCCTTCCCCGCACCGGGGGATGCGCTGCCTCTCTGGAGGCTGCAAATAAACCCGCCAGGCCTGGGACACCGGCTTCCTCCCTGGAAACATCACTGCTGTAATTCCCAGCAGAGCCGAGGTCGGCTCCATATGGCCGCGGGCTCCCCTCTGCCCCTGCCCGGCCCGGCTGCCTCGCTGCTCCTCCCCGGTGCAATATGGTACCTTGGTGCCCAGCGCCAGCGCTGGGGGATTAGCTTTTTTTTGTTGTTGTTGTTGCTTTATTAGCTAAACCTAACGAGGCAGCGTTTGTGCCGGCCCTTGAGGGCAGGTGGTCAGGATTTATGACTGCAGCGCTGCCGGGTGACCTGGAGTAGAGACAGGCATTTAGCGCAGGGGAAAAGAGACCAGCACCCGCATCCCTGGGGATGCTGGGAGGACCGGGCAGCTGGGATGCCCAGCGACCTTTGCCGATGCCGTGTTTGCACCGAACGAGAGTGGGCTCCCACGGTCCGGGGGTATTCACTGGCATTGCTCACGCTGGAGCGTTGCTGGCAAGGATGCTGTGCCATGCTGAGAGAGCACCCGCATTGCGAGAGTCACAGCTGGCACGGGCACGGCGCTGCTCTGAAGGGGCATTTCACTGCTCAGACGGCCGCTGCACATGAAAAGGGCATTGTAGGGGAGCGTGTGTGGCTGGGGAGCAGCTGGCGTTAGCAAAGCATCACCACGTCTTAAAGGCGCACAAAGACCACCACCTCCTTCCCCAAACGGCAGTTTTGGAGCTGGGGTGGGGAGGGGAGGAAGAGGGCAGGACATTGCTGGGGGGGCAGCAGACATCACTTTGAGAATGTGAGTGTGAAGAGGACAGTCACACAAGTCCTGGCTGCAATTTGGGGCCAGCTGGGTCCCTGCCCCAAGCACTCAGTGCATGGCATGAGCAGGGTAGGTGCTGCTCCGAACCCTGTGCTGCTTCCCACTGGGTGCCGTGGGATGCTGCGCCCACAGAGCGGTGACACCCAGATCCGCCTAGATGGAGGGGACCTGGGGACTTAGTAAAAGCCCCTTCTCTCCCTTTCCAGCCATGGGGAGCCCCTGCCCGTGGTCCCTTGCAGAATCAGGGCATCTGCCCCCGCAGCTGCCTGCATCCCTGCTGCACCCCTGCTGTGAACACCCCTCCCAGGCCCTGCCCGGGGGGAGCAGCGTGCCCCCGTACCTGTCTGCGTAGGCCTGGTTCACACCAAGGGATCACAGAAGTTTCCTCCTGAAACTGGTTTTTGAACGGGCTTGGCTCACCCAGCGTGAAGAGCAGGACGGGCAACGCTTTATTTCAGGCGGCGGCATAAATCAGCCCGTGGCTGGT
>NW_009200307.1:8563-8764 GCF_000690835.1 Fulmarus glacialis
CGCAGGGCCCTCGGGCAGTGGAGGAGAGGAGCCAGCTGGACGTTGTGATGTCTCAGCTCACCGCTGCCAGCTTTGCTGGAGCCTGTTTGCCAAACCAGGGATGCATAAAGCGGCTTGGGGATGCTTGGAAGGATGCACGGCTCCCTCTGAGGAGGGACCAGAGCGAGATGGGGTGTGCGGGGAGGGTCGGGAGGCACTGGG
>NW_009200307.1:8865-9172 GCF_000690835.1 Fulmarus glacialis
TGGGAGCCGCGGCTTGAAAAGAGCCTTTGAGGAAAAGCCGGGGAGCACAAACACGTTTCTCCTCCTTCCCCTGGGGGAAAAGGCCCCACTCCACGGCAGGGTGCTGCACCCCACGTGGAAGAGGACACTTGTGGGGGGCTTGTCACAGCATCCTTGATTGGGAATGGGGGGCCGGGGGTGAGAATGAGGAGGGGGCTAAGTGGGATCCGGCCTCTCCAAGTGGTTGCTGCGGTGGAGGGAGGGGGGGCTCTGCCTCCCTGCCCACTCTTCCGTCGTAACGGCGCTGTCGGAGTGGGGCTCCCCCCCC
>NW_009200308.1:0-12557 GCF_000690835.1 Fulmarus glacialis
GGCGGCGGTAGCCTGCATCTGCCTGCCCGCCTGCCGCCGGCCTCGGGGCCGGACTCCTGTGCGCCAGGCCCCCGAAGGACACCTCTCTCGCACCTGGCCTTTGTGCAGCAGGGGCACCTGGCAGCCCCCGCCCCTTGCGCTGCGTGTTAGCGTCCGGCGGTGGAGGAAGGGAAGAGTTATTGCTTAGTGCTACGCAAAAGGCACAATACTCAATGTTATTTTAACCCCCTTTTTTTTTTTTACCCCCTAGCGAATTACAACCAAGCCTCCGCTTCCAGCATCCTTGCTACCAGAAATATAAAAGCCGCCAGAAGCAGCCTCTATTTATGAAAACTTCCCTGTCCTACTGCTGCTCCTGACAACAGTGTCCAGCACGGTAAGGCTACCCACAACACATGAAGCACATTTCAAAGCCAGTTTTCTGCAGAAGGGAAATCACAGCGATAACCTATTGCCTGCAAACACCTAGGCCTACCTATGAAAAACACACCAGCAGAACCCAAAACCAAGAACATGATCTCACTATAGAGCAGTATAGTTTAGGTAGTAAAACTATTCCAGGGTTAATGTGCTTGTAGCACCATAATTTGCTATAGCAGTATAATTTCTTTTGTAGAGGAATTGGTGTGTGTGTAGTCTACATACCTGTAATACTGCAATATTCGTACCAAAAAAAAAACCACATCTCATACACCACACGGAAACCAGGCTTAAATCTTTGTTCATGAGGTCCTTTCTCTTTTCTTTCAAGAACTCTTCTTTGCATAAAATAGTTTGTTTCCTGGGGAGATGGTAGTGGAGAAGTGTGCCTTGACAGGAAGCCTATAAAGATTAAGTCCCCTCTTTTTTCATACAACATTCAGATATTTCACTGTAACAGAAGGGAAAAAAAAAAGCTTCCAGCTTTTAACTTAAATCACTGTCTGTGCCACAGGTTAGGATAGCAGATGATAGTGCTGTCACCCCAACATGGCTAAAATACTGCTCTAGCACATGTGCAACTAATATTTTAATCAGATCCAAAAAGCACCTGACAAAACTCTACACTGAAGAGACAGCTGTTTTGCTACAAGTTTTTATTCTAATGCAGAATAGTACTAAATTAATACTACTATTAATCAACAGAAGAGTTAGCTTACAACATCTTAGTTTCTCAGACTAAGCATGAGCAGAATGGGAGTCAGAAACAAACACCACACACACATCCCCTTGGCCCAATACTCAGCCTCGACTGATACTCCTGAATTGATTGCTGGCACAGGAATGCTATACCCTATCTGAAAGCCCAGGTGGAACAGCTAGATGAAGGAGGGTGGGGATGTATGGTAATAGATCACTGATTTTTTTGTTCATAGCAGTTCACACTAAAACTAACTTCCACTTGTTTTTATCAAGTAGAGCTGTTTGCTATCCAACATTGGAACCATTACTTCAAAATATACCTTTCAAAGTCAGGGAAGAGTCCGTGTTACAATATTCTGCCAAACAGAGTGAAAGGGGCTAGCAAAAAGAAACAAAACAAAACCCAGAACCAAACTGAACCTGTGCAGTCTTCATGATTAAGCAGCTCATTCCCTGACTGGTCAAAAATGCTTAAGGCTATTCAACAGCAGGACAATTAGAAACCTTATCAAGAGTAAATGCATTTAAACCTCTATCTGGGTGCTCTTATTCGGGAGTAAGATGGCCCTAGGGCTTGGGGAAATTAGGACACATTCACTGGGGTGTGAATTTACATCTCACTAACTCCCTGTGCTGATATGATTGTATACATTAAGTACAAAGCAATTTACTTTCATTTCCAAGGACTTTCTAACTGGCAGATAAAAAAAAAAAAAAAAAAAATCCACATTTGCGGGCAGTCCAGAGCAGGATCTGAGATTGCAAGTCCACATCCTCCTCCGCTGTCAGTGAACTTCACATGTGGGTAAGCTCTCAGGTAATCAATGTGTGCACTGCCTTAGCAAACTAAGGCTACCAGAAAACAACAACTATTTTGGCTTCCAGTAGGAATCCACAGGACTTTAGATCACATCTTGTTCACTTTTAATTTTCCTGAGCATTCAAATGTAGATAGATATTGCTCAAGATCTGAATTAGCTCTGGATACACTTCTTAGCTTTCTCTGAAGGCTCTCAGTTGATGGATTTGTTTGAGAATGATTTGAGAGCAATTTAGGAAATAGTATTGTCCCTAACTTTAAATGAAGTTATTTTACTGAAGATTTTTTTAAAATACTTTCATTGGTATTTTTCAATGCCACATCATTAAGTGTAGCTTAAAGTGGGGTGTAGTACTGAAATTTCTTCCAGAACTGTAGAAACAAAAGTTTTGTGGTAGCCCTGTTTATATTTGAGCACTATAATATACTAACTTTTAATTTAACAAAAAATTTGATCATTTCCTGAAGGCAGCCAGAAGGGCACTACCTATCAGACCTTATTATTAGCCTATTAAAAACCATCAAAACTCAGAAGCCAGCAGGATAATGATCCCACTTCTATGGTAATTGTCTCATTACTGTCAGTCTTTACTGGCTCCCAACCAGTTCAGAAAGCAGCTTCATGCTTCATACTAGGAACTATATTGGTGGATTGAAGTTTCTATTTATTCTACCTCACTTTCAACTTCAGTGAATTTCATGCATCTTTATCTCTGCAATTGTTATTTGAAATTAAGTAAATGACATTTTCAAGTATGACAGAAATGGAAAACGAGCAAAAAGAAGTAAATTCATAGTTACGGTAAGCCTCGCTTACCAACTAACATAGATAAGGAAACTGTTAAGAAGGTGCCCTACAGGGTATAGATACTGAAAATACGTCCAAGGGCCCTGCCACTGTCACTTATCCATCGCATGTCTCAAATTTGCATATTTTACATGATTTAATTATTTTAAACAGTTCTTCTTTCTCTTTCTATGTATATATAGCTCTAAAGACTTAATAAGCACTAGCGATCCAGGGTGTTCCACACAGTGTACATTCTAAAGATGTAGTGGAAATTGGTCAAATTAGGTGGTATCACTGCCAAAAGATAAAATATATAATTTATATATATCTACACATACACACAAAATGAGAAAAACCCACAAAACGTAAAATACCTCCTTCCACATCCAACCTTCATAACGCATTTTGATATCTTGACTTTAAGATAAAGTATTTTTATTATTCTAATGTTTAGCAAGTAATTTGTCAGCCATTCAGATGCTGGGTCCTTACAACACCAGCAGTAGTAATTCCGCTTCCTGTGTCTACCCTGCTCATTCCTCAGAGGGAATCAGGTATCAAGACCACAACAGCCAGGATGAATTCAAATGAAGGATACCATTATTTCTTGGCACGCATCTTAAAAATTAATTATCCTTTTCCATGGCTACACTTCAACCTGTTCTGAAAATAACTTGTAAGACACTCCAACTTACTTTATGTCAGATTACCAGGAACCATACCCAACATACTCAATTTTTACAAAAGTAATGAAATTGCTTTATGGATACAAGCACCTAGACAAAAAGTCTGTATCATTGCCAGAACCAAAGAGCAATATATTCTCACAAGCCAACTTTTAAGCATATAACGACATTTTCAAATGCAACAGAAGCTGTATTTCAGTATATTAAAAAAGAAGTTTGCATTTCCTCGCACTCGGCAATCAATCTTCCTTAAGTTTATCTTCCAAAAAGTTGTGCTGGGCAAGGAGAGAAAGGAGGGCAAGACAGCAAATAATGATGACTGCTTTATCTATATAAAACATTCAGTTGTAATCAGCATCTTGCAGGAAGTATCCTGCTTTACCAGCTTTGTAATTTGAAAATAAGAAAAAAAAAATCCTGCTAGCAGATACTAAAACGTGTCAAAGACAGTGAGATAATACATGCAAGTGCCCACCCATATAAGAGAGGATCATAGGGTTAAGCCTGTAGACTCATTTAACCCTTCCAGTCGCACTGCTGTCTTTGGTGTTATCTTGCTTCCTGATGACTCAACATTTTTCTTAAAATAGGACAACTGTCTCTGATGACTTGTAGCTAAGCAATGAACCTCTAAAAAAAAAAATCATTTCCCCCCCATACTTTTATACTAATAAAAGTATCCCCCCTATACTTTTATACTAATAAAAGTATACTCCCCCTACTTTTATACTAATAAAAGCATCCATTGTGTTTTTACAGACAAGTTTTCACTTTGCAAATCATACATACAATGTCACTACTGGTCCCATCTTTTACAGCATTCTTCTGTGGAAGTGAATGACTGAAGAGTTCACAAAGCACGCTGATTCTGTGTACAGAAATGTTATGAATAAAAACATACAAAGAATACCGTGAAGATCAGATTTTGACTAAGCACTACTTCTGTGCTTGAAACTTAAGTGCCTATTTATGAAAGTTTTTTAAAAGGATATGTTAAAAATCAACAGCATCTACCTCGCAGTCAAGAGCCCTGTAATAAACCAATGCCTAGAAAAAGTCTGTTTTCAAGAGGTAACACAAATAAAGAGGACTGTCACATCTCCACTTGTAGGGTGCAGAACGCTGCCCTTGGAGGGTGATTGTGCACAGAGGAACAATTCTCTCGCTTGTCTGTTTAAGGGCTTGGATCCCTGAACTTTTCAGCTATTTTCTGCACTATCTTGTACCTGTGTATTGGTCTGTTACCCTGAACAGACAGTAGACCTGAAGGAGACAATAAAGAGAAGTAACTACCATTATTTTACACCCACTGTTATTGATCTGTCTTCTCATGTTTTTATACATAATATAGGATAATCACAGATTGGTTGGTTTTACAAAAATAGCATCCTGTAACAGCATAATTTAAGCATATATAATACCATAGGATTTACTTCCATATGTAAGTCAAAGGGGTTTTAAACAGGAAAGCTTTGCAGATAAAAGTGAAACAAACCTCAATTTCCATGCTTTAATTTGAAAATAGTCTGGGTCTCTTCCTCAGAAATACCTATCTTGGAATTACTTCCTCCATGTGATTGGCTGCCCTGATGAATGTCCTGGAATGCTAAAAACACTACTGAAATCAAGATAATTGCCTGCATTTTATGACTGCTTGAAAGTTGAAATTGGGTACATGTCTTGGATCTGAAAAGCAGATTGCCCTGTGGTTTTACAAAAGGCAAGCTAGAACTCAGATTTATTTTTTTTTTTTTTTAAAAGCGAGACAGATTTCTTTCCCAGAAGATCACCCTGACAGAAAATGTAATCACTCTGCAAAAATAAAAAGAAATTACATAAAATGAAGTACCACCTGGTATTTTCTGTTCAAGAATTAGCAAAAATTAGCAAAACTTCTTAATCAGGAGTTCGGCCTAAGAAATTAAAACAAGAAAAAATATATCCAATATCATACAAGAAGTTTTGGACAGAAGTTTGTCTGGTGCATTAAACCATACCACTTTTCTTCTACAAAACTTTAAAGAGTGTAACACTTCTGTATATACATAACTGGTAGTAGTGATCAGATTCCTTACTGATCCCATTGCCAAAAGTAAAAAAAATGTGGTAATGTAGAATTCATACTCCCTCTTAAAATGATTGGACTTTACAGGACAAGAGTCTATTGGATTATTTTCTGCTGTAGAAATTAAGTAGCTAAAAGTCCCAAATAAAACTTAACATGATCACTTTTAATAGTGCACAATATCAACATTTCATTAAGGATTACATCTGGATTTTAGTGGCTTAGCTGAAGAATCATTTTGAGCATTTGCAAGTAGGTTTTTATTTCCTTTACTGAAAGAACAATGATAGTTACTTTTTATAGATAACAGAAGTCAAAGACTTAGTTTGCTGAGAAAAACATCTCAAAACTTATTATGATTCAAGAAATAAAACTTTCAAGAAATTAATTTGTTTGATTTACAGGTGATTTAAAGTGTTTAGAATTTAAAAAACAAAACAAAACAAAAAAACCCCGAAAAAAACCCAAAATATCAATAGACCCTCCCCTATGTATCTTGCTGAGATTGTGGATTTTCTGGTAAAGGACATGGATCAGAAATTAATCTGCTTGTGGGGATCTACCTATTCTTCTTAGATACGTACATGTTACTGGAAAGATAAAGGGAAAAAACTAACAGATTTCCAATTGCTACCAAGTAAAAATCATCAAAATATTAGGAAAAACTTTCCAAGTCTTGTCTTTATTGATTTTTCCTTTTACACAGGCTTTTCTGTTGATAAAAGTCCAAGTTTTATTGGTTCCATCACAACTATTTGGTAATGGGACCTGCCAAAAAATAAAGCAGCAATAACTCTGATGCTTAAATCCCAAATTAACCAAAAAGTATGGTATGAAAGACAAGAAAAACTCTCTTATTTAGCTGGACAGATACACTTTCTAGAAAGTAGCTTATTAAAAGCACACAGTCTTTCTAGTTGTCATCTGTAGATGAGTAAAGTTTTAAACACAGGGCAAAAGGATTTTTCTTGGAGAACCAGAAATTAGTGTTTGGTGGCTGAGACATTCCAGTTGTATTCAGAGACATAGGGTAGGTAATCTAAATAAGTTAAAGGCCAGCTGAGCTGCTCATACCAATTCGGTTAAAGCTCACACTAGACGAACACAGCTTTTTCTAGTTTAGATAGTTGAAGTAATCAGAAAGACTATTCAGCATAGAAACTCAGGTGAGCTGAAGTTAAGGATTATTAAAGTAACTTTGGCTTTTAGAGGAAATGACAATTCATACAGGACATCTATTTCATATAAAGTTGCCACTGAGATTTATTAAATCAGTCTCCAACATATTGGATCATTTTCTCAAGATTTTTCTTTATGAAATGCAGCTGAAAATCAGAAGGCAAAATTGGCTGTCTGTATGTATCTGAAACACATTGAAATCAGTCAGGAGTCATAGTTTAGTATTTTATGTAATGACTGACCATACATGATTAGACACACTATAGCAGTTTTGCCAGGTGTGACAGGGTTAAACTGTATACTAACGTACAAAAAAAAAATTGTATGAAGAAGAAACAACTCAGAAAAGTCACATAGTTTTGTCACATTTGTGGAAAACTTGCATGTGTAAGTTAGAACAGCCCTCGGGCGACCTTAAACTTCTACAGCTAGCAATTACACAGCAAATCACTCACTGACCTTGGCAATACTCTCAGGGTTAGACTATAATATAGAGATTTTCTTAAATAATATCTCAAATCTATTTGCCACAAGAGGTTTTCTTTCATAACGCAGGGCTTCAACTTTGATTTCAAAGGCAGGCAGACTTGCTTCACAGTATTATCCACCTACCCACATCTAATACAGCTGCAATGTACTTGCGGTTTTGAAATGGGTCTGTCTTGAACTCATCCTCCTCCTTTGGAGACTAAATGACCTAGAGTAGGAGCAACCTTGTGATGATACTGAAGTTCCTACCACTTTGTCCCCTTGCTCCAGAGAGAGAAAGAGCAGGACTAGATTGCAAGCAGAAACCTGCAGATACCGGTATAGCATTTTTTATTTTAATCCATAGCCTCTTCTCCAATCTAGTATTTTCCACCAGCACAGGTGTACTTCCACTAACATTTACATATTCACCTTCCCTTCCTTTTTGCTTACCTAGCCCCCATGATCCTCTGCCTTTCTCTAATCTTCCTAAATACCTCTAGCCTTCCCTAAGTAACTCTAAATAAGTGTTTGATATTGGGTTTTCAAAGCGACAACACGCAGAGTAAAGTGAGGAAAATTACATCATTGTCTAGAAATCTATACTTGCAGAGCACACCAGAAGTTTTGTTAGGCTCTTACAACCTTCTTGCTCTTTTTTTTTTTGTCAAGTCCATTTTGAAAGCAGAAGACTTCAAGAAAGAAAGTCTTGCTGCCATTTGTTTATTTGAGCATCATACACTACTATAGCACGGATTTGTTGTAACCGTTGATGAAGTACAGGATGTATTTAGGATCAAACACAGGAAAAAGCTTCCCTCATAAAACAATCTTTATTATTCCAAGCTAGCAAGTCTTTACAAGCCATATAAGCAATGTGAGGAACTTTCTTGCTACAGGGAGTTAGGTGTTAGAGCTAGGAGTCAAGAAACCGAGACTGAGATTAGCAGTACTTGGCTTCTGTTTGCATTTTTTATGAACTCATATTTGGTCATGTCTATCATACTTATTTCTATGCTATATAATATTTCTACTTCTGATCCCACACAACATCAACAGCTCTGCTGTAGCAATAAACACACTGTTTTCATGTTCATGTTTCATCAGCCTTAAGTCTTGATGAAACTGAAGCACAGTTACAAAAATTGGAAATCATTAGCCTGGTATTTTAAAAATAAACAAATTCTACCTCAAAAGATGCACTAACATAAAACAACCATTTTACACCAATTTAATTTACCCTGTGCAACTATTAGGTGGTCTCTCATAGTTTAAAAGTAGATTAATTTGTCTATCTGAACCTACAAATGGGAAAGAACTTGAAGAAAAGCACTATCTTATAATTTCAAGAGCAAAATCTTGGCTTCAAGTTTTGTGTGTGTCAAAGTTTAAAAAGAAAGAAAAGAGAGCGGGGCAGGGAGAAAAAAAAACAACCAAACAAAAAAGCAACTGGAAGCCTAAATCCTAGATCCATCAAGGCAGAGAAGACTATAGGATCCAGAGATGTCCTGGATAGCTTTGGGCATTAAGATGCAGAGAAGCACTGAACTACAGAGCAAGTGATGTTTTATGTAGATGCCTTATCTGTCATGTACACTGTGCAACCTTCTCTGTTTAGATGCATTTGTTACATGTAATTTGTGCTGGTAGTAAGGTTGTCAGATATTTAAATAAAATGAGGACATCTGGAAGTTAGCTACAGCTTATTTTTTTTAATTGTGTGTTGTGACCTTCCTGGGGAGGACAGAGGTGGCTAACAAGAAGTTCAAAGGGCAATACAAAATAATTCTGATGCAGAGGCTGAAATTTCTCATTCTAAGTGTTTATTAGCCCAGACTCATCTAACTACCTTTAATAAGTTTTTACGCTACCCACAGAACTGCTAAATACTTTTACTTTGATGCAGCATTTTGATTTTTTTTTTTCTTTAATACCTTTTACTCTGGAAGAATACTCTTGCATGTTCAGGGCACACTTGTAAGAACTTCGAGAAAGACCGATTTGCAACATAATGCTACCTATATAACAAACATACCATGCAGAAATACTTAGAAATCAAAAAAAAATGCCAAGTAAAAGCACTAGTGAAAGGCCAAATATTGGACAAGATTTGTCATACCACTGAGAATTCAACATAGTGTCTCGTGTATGACTGAGAATCTGAAAAAAAACTTTCTTGTTTTAGATGGCATGAATTGATGATTTCTCTGAATGTGTATCGTTTTCATAGGAATTATAAAATATAAGTAACTTGACTGAAACCTCTTTTTAGAGTGCCTGAGAGAATTAGATTTCCTACCTTGGAAATAAGAAAACACTTTTCTTGAGCTTTCTTTGTAGTACTATCTATTCTTCATCTATTCAGGACAGATGAATCTCCCTAATGAGAGCCTGAACCAATACTTCTCCCACTTTCAGTCACACAATTTCAATGGCAGGTTACAAGAAGAAAAGTTTTTGTAATAGGGGTACAGTTCTTCAGCCATTTTTTCTAG
This sequence comes from Fulmarus glacialis, assembly GCF_000690835.1. NCBI lineage: Eukaryota > Metazoa > Chordata > Aves > Procellariiformes > Procellariidae > Fulmarus > Fulmarus glacialis. The sequence goes on from NW_009200308.1 coordinate 9,626, forward strand.
AATTCTAAGGTTACATTGTCTGCACTTTCAGAAGAATTAAAAGAATTTTTTTCTGTTACACTAGGGATACAGATTTTTTAAACCCAGTTAAGGAAATCACTTCTGTTCAGAATATTGCATTGATCTGACTCACATCAGAAAAAGTAACAATTGCTTTAGCGTAATTATATCAGACAACTTCACTGTGTAAATACCCATCATAAAAACATTTAAGATCCACACTTCATCAAAAGTTTTCAATTGCCCTCAGTTGGGAAAGGTTAAAATACTGTTCTGAAGGAAGTCAACCAGAAACCTAACATTTCCCTTTGCAGAATGGTATAGCTGAACCTGCTGCTGAGGATGACAAATGGCCAAATAAGTAGAAAACTATGTAAGGATTGAAAAGTTTAGAGAAGAACCAAATTTCACAATTATTAATCAGACCCTTTCAATTTCTTTTGAATTTTAATTGTGTCAGGTTTTTTTTATTATTATTATTATGTTTCCTATTCCAATTTACTATTTCTTTTTTAATTTTTTCACTTGTGATGAAGGTTTATTTTTTAAGTCAAACTTTCATTACTGTTCATCTCTGTCCAGGCATTGCAGGGAAACTCTTTTTCTGACTTCAACATATTGGCTGGAAAGAAAAGTGTTTTTTCTGAGGTACAACGGAATATTGTTTGTTTAAAACAAATATGTCTGAACAGAAGCTATGTCTTCTGAAATGCATCACCCATACAAAATATTCTATCTGAATAAATTCCATGCTTCCCTGAGACATGTGGGATTCTTAGGCATTATATGGACTTCTTTTTTTAAATAGAATTTGGCAGAAATATGTATGTTTACTACAAAAAAGTTGAGAAAGTCTTAACCTACACTTTCTGAAAAAATAGTTTTCGGGGAGAGATTATAACTTCTGCAGAATTAATTTTTACATATTTATGATTCATGTACAATTAATATTTGAAAAAGCCTTTATAAAATTGTTAGCCATATGTACTAAGAATCTTTAATTGTATTGTTGTAAGTCTAAGTGGTTTATTTAAGCAAAAAACTACAGTTTCCCATTCAGCATAAAAATTTAAGTACGGAATAAGTCAAGAAACAACATTTGTTCTGTGAAAAGCTAGTCTTAGCTGTCTACTTAAAGTGGTATAAAAATCCAATATTTAATTTTTGACAGTCTTCTGAATGTTGGGTGTGTTTTTGTTTTTAAACAGCATACAAAACTTACTTTTCTCTTCAAAGTGCTTTTAAAACAGGGTATTTATTCAACATAGATGTGTGGCACTCCTTAAAACAGGTTTTGTATAGTCAGAAAGTAAATGGCTAAATTTTTATCAGAATTAATACTTCTTATGTTGGAAGGTGCAAAAAAAGATCATGGGACTTATCATTCAGTAGATCTATACTTTGGAAGGAACAGATCACTCCAGGCAGGACATCTAAAATACATATGCTTCACTGTGGCCAAGTCAATGTGACAGATGCTGCCCATTCTAGCTAAAAACTATTATTTATGCATTTCAAAGGTTCTCTTACAAACAGTACATCTTGTCTATTCAAATGATTGCACCTAGTAACATTTCTAGAAGATGGTTTCCTCAAAAGGAAAATAATCTTTTCTACAACTTCCAATACAGTGTTTCTTTTATCTGAAAGACTGAAATTCTCAACAGTTGTCTGCTTATGCAGCATGACAGGTGGGAGGCATTTGTTCTTTTTAAAGGAATACTACCTGTATCTTTTCAAAAGCAGCTTACAGGGTGAGGAGGGGGGGGGAGCGGGGGGGAATCGATGTGGAGTGTCAATGCATAACGAGCAGTGTACTTTGTGATCACTGCCTGGGGAACAGTGCTGGCAGCATCCCTAGCCACAGTGGCCTGAGGTCTGTAAAGATGACAGGTGGAGTTAAAGTCTCTGGTTTTGGCAGTGCCAAGATCAGAATTATTTAACATGCTGAAGAATTCTATTCAATCACCAACCTTTGTTTTTCATTTTTTGATGTCTCAAAATGGAATTTTTTTTGGTGATAATTTAAAAAATACAAAAAAATAACTTACACATCCTTCTTAAATTGTGGTGGTTGTCAGAGACTAGTACAGGAAAATCTGGCAAAAACTATATAGGCGGAATGTAAGCCAAGGATATAAAATGGTTTGGCAGAGAGAAAAATTCCCTGCAGGGATTATAATAAAAACAATAATACAAAAACATTAAATAGAGAGGTGTACGGAAAAAGCAATTACTCTAACAGACTATTAGTTACTATGACAAGCTTTTAAAAAGCAGACTTATCTTAACTGCCAAAAATAATTAAGCAGATCGTGTTGCTGCCCTTCAAACAAAGGAATTTATGAGAAATTTCATTAAGGCTTTGTGCTTCTTTCTCCAAGAACTAGCAAAATTAACAAGGTAGCTTGAGTACAGCTAGAATTACTCTCCATCCAGTATTTTAGCACAATTCTTAATACTTTTTTTTTTTTTTAATCTCTCTCTTGTTAAAGCATTTCTTCCCAAGGGGCCTTTTTACAGTTTGCCAGATTGTTCGGTGCCCTCTATTTCACCCTGCAGCAATAAGCATTTCTTCTGCTGGCACCACCAGAGACAGAAAGGGCCAGATTTACCTCTCACTGAAACTGGTACAATTCCATACACATCCTTAGCGTTATACTGATGTAGCTGAAAAGAAATGGGGGCTTGAGATATCAAGAGCAATTTGGAGGCAGTTGATCCATTACAGAGAATATGAGACTTAGTTGGATTCTTATTTCAACTTTTTTCTGAATATTCCAATTCCCTGGGTAAGAGTATATGTTGTATTGCAGAATTGAGTAATTCAGAAGGGAGTCCCTTAGGGGAACAGCTGTTGGATAAACACTTAAGGAGAAACCAAGTTTAGTAAAGGCCTTAGATTTTCTCCCCGCTCTTCACCACCCCGCAT
>NW_009200308.1:12588-15296 GCF_000690835.1 Fulmarus glacialis
ATTTATCACTCAGTAGTTCAGAAGATTTTGTTTAAATCTAACAACCGGTTAATCCCCCCTTCCCCCCTGTTCCCCATCAGACTACTGCCTGAACACAATTTCTGATGCAGCAACTGTTTCTGAGCAGTCTTGGGATTAGACTTTGCACATTGGTGCAAACTTGTTAGTATTTTTGGCTGACTTCTGGTTTTTACAGATACATTTCTTACAATGACAAAACATCTCTTACACTGAAGGAGCAAAGGTAGCCAAAGCCAGAGAGAAGTCAGCATGCAAATTGCCATTCATCATGCATATAATAGTAAGTAATACAATGGTTTAGTGAGCAATTCCAGAATTGTGCATTTGCTGTTTGTAGAAGAGGTACCTTTTAAACAGGTTCTCTAAACAGACCTCTTGGATGTTGCAGGCTTATTCAAAGTTGGAATATAATCTCAAATAATTTATAGTTTCTATAAAAGAAGGTAATGCACCACCTTATAGTGCTTCTTAAATGATATATAGTACAGACAGAACTATTTAATTGTTCCCTGAAGAACCTGGAACGGAATGACATCGCAGTGAAGATGAGGCATATTTGCCAATTGCAGAGTTATCAGAGATAAGCTTATCTATGATCAAAGACCAAATTCTGTTTTATTTTCACAGATAACAAAACACTTATGGTAAGTCTGAGACTTCAGTAGCTCTATAACAGCATCCTGGAATCTCACAAATCATTTTTTTCCCAAATTACTTTTTACCTTGATGAAAAAGATGAGAGAAATCTTACTTCTCTGCTAATATGTCATTTATTTGTATATGCATTCTCAGAAGATTATATAAAACATGAATATAATTTTCTACGTGAGAAACATTGTCCTTGAATGCATCATTGTACAACTTTTCCTCTCAGTACTGTATTCTTTCTAGCTTTTTTAAATGAAAGCATTTTAAAAATTCAGTCGGTCCTTCTACAAATACAGTGTTTAATAAAATGACACCTAAAAAACCAGAAAAAAATCAATTGCTTTGAGATGTAGACATCATGAAGTCACTAGTCTTCTAGGAAAGTCAACACTTAAGTAATAATTGTTATTATGGGACAATGTATTAATTGTTCACATTGGGCAATGAAACAATTCTTCTAATCCATTTGGGTACAAATGTGCATTGTTAATGACTAGTTGGTTAGCTGTAATAATGTCAAAGTGTTCTGACTACCCAATTCAACTAAATTACTGCCTAAGACAGGCATGTGCTAGGCACATATTTCACATAAAAGCATTCGTTAATGTGATTTGTCTTTACAATTACAGCAACCTACTCAACCAACATAGGCAACATGGGGCTAATTAACAATTTTAAGGAAAAGAGAAGAATGATTGGGTAATATATAAAAATTAATCAGTCACATACATGATCATAACTTTCTTCCTTGAAGCTGGAGGGAAGATGTGGGGGCCAGTCACAGCACCAACTGAATTGAGGTTTTTTTTGGATGTCTAATGATGTTAATTCCCATGAATCAAAGCAACTAGATGTCTCCAGAAGGACAAAAAATATATATATCGTTGTGCTGAACATGCACCCATTGCTTCCATAGAAGATGCGAACCTGGTTTTAGTCTTCAGACTAGTGAAATGTACGATGCCCTCACATTACTTATTTAACTCAAGAGATACCGTAGTAAGTTTGCAAGAACAGTTCCATTAGATACACTATATCACAAAATGGTTACATACGAAAATACTTCTGTGTTTTCATTTTGCTCCATTTGGAGTTGAAGCCATTCAGGAGACTCTTCCAGCATTACGTGAAGTGGGCATATGCAGGAACATGTCTGAAGAGCTTTATAGTGAATATATGCTTGAACTTTTAAAGACAAACCCCCCCTACTATTCAGCAATAATGATTTTGTGTTAGTAATGTCACATAGTCTCTAACCATTAGGAGGGTGAAATGTTACTGAGGTTGGAAAAGTAACTTGTAAGCTTCAATAATTTAGAAACAATGAAAAAAGTCTGCTATTCTGCTTGTGTTTCTCACCCTACATGAATTCTTACAGTGTTAGCCATTCATACAGAGTTCAGAAGGCTACCAGTACTTATCAACCCTTCTTTTTCTTTAGTAAGGTTTTGCATTAACAACTAAAGAGGATTACGTACCTTTTCGAAAGTAATCCCTTTGATTTACATAGGACTGCCAATGAAGTACATTCGCAGGCATTCTGCTGCATTGGGTCACCACACACAGTGATTAGGAAGGAAGATTAGGTCCTACACGCGTCCTGTGAGTTGAGGCTACATTTAAGTTTTAGGGAGTTTTTTGTTTAAGAAAAGCATTTACTGTAAGTCTTCTGCTGCTATTGAAGTTAAGGGACATTTTTACTTTTGATGTAGACATAGAAGCTGATAGAATAGCGTATTGTTCACATAAAACAGGACTGAAATAAACACTGAAACATAATTATTAAATAATCTTTCCAGTATGATCTATGCAACTAAAGGAGAATTATAGTCCCCCATTCCCTCTCCCAGATAAAGCTATTAGAGCAATACATCATTTTTTATGAGATTTTATAGCATTCTGTAATTGTTTCTTATCTCCATTATATTATAGTCATTTTGTTTTCTGCTGTGTGTGTATATATAAACCTATTTTTTATATTTATATTTTCAGATGATTGTCGATAGATAAGTATAGAACTAGCATGTAGCCTAGATCTT
>NW_009200309.1:0-214 GCF_000690835.1 Fulmarus glacialis
CACCGGGGGGAGGCATCCGCAGGCATCCGCCTGCTCTCTGCTGCATGGGCTGTGCAGGGCGTGGGGTGCAGGGCGTGGGGTGCAGAGCGGGGTGCTCCAGTGGGAGGGGGGCAAAGCAGCCCCTCGGTGGGAGCAGAAGGGGCCAAGTGGCCAAGGAGGGGTCCCGGGGGGTGCTCGGAGCGCTGGGCACAGCAAACCGCCGCGGCTGTGCTGG
>NW_009200309.1:467-2060 GCF_000690835.1 Fulmarus glacialis
CCACGGCTCCCCAGAGGCTCCGGCTCTGGTTTCAGCCGGGCAGCGTGTCCTGCCTCCTGTGGCTGGGGGTCCCTGTGCCCACAGTGAGCCTGGAGCCCTGCCTGTCCCACAGCTGCGGGCAGCACTGCCATGGCATTTTTGGGGGCACAGTGGGCTTTCCTTGGCGGCCAAGTGCTCCCCGTGTCACCAGCACCTCGCTCTGCCCCACCACAGGAGAGCAGCTCCAGTGGCACGAGGTGTGCTTCAGAGCAAGGCCCGGCCTCACGCAGACCAATGCCATGATGAGGGATTTTGGGGTGATGTGTGGCATCAAGGCTGGCAGGGAGGTGAGGGGTTGAACTGGCGCACAGTGGGCTTTCCTTGGCGGCCAAGTGCTCCCCGTGTCACCAGCACCTCGCTCTGCCCCACCACAGGAGAGCAGCTCCAGTGGCACGAGGTGTGCTTCAGAGCAAGGCCCGGCCTCACGCAGACCAATGCCATGATGAGGGATTTTGGGGTGATGTGTGGCATCAAGGCTGGCAGGGAGGTGAGGGGTTGAACTGGCCCCCAGCTCTCTTTGGGGGGCACCCTGGGGGGCACCCCAGAGCTGCAGGATCTGGTGCACTGGGACTGCACAAAGGGGCAGACCCCCAAGGGCAGCCTGCGATCAGGCAGCAGTGGGAAGGCTGGGGCAGTGGGCACTGCGCTGCACAGCTGCACTGTACTGCACGGGGGGAGCGGGGGAGCCCTGCGCTGGGACCAGGGCGTGGGGTGCAGCGTCTAGGGTTTGCCCTGCCTGGACGGGGTCACGCAGTTCCAAGGATGCTGTGGTGCTGAGCATGGCGCTGTATGGCCAGGAGGCACGCAGGGTACCAGGAGAGCACCGCTGCACGGGGATGGGGTGTAGAGGGACTGGAAACCCACACATGCACCCGGGGTCTTCCACCAGTGGGAAGGCTGGGGCAGTGGGCAGTGCGCTGCTCATCCACACCACACCAGGGGTACCCGTGTGCCAGGATTGGAGTGCAGGGGACCTGCAACCCATGCGTGGGTCCAAGCCTATGTCTGGGGTCATGCTGTGTTGAGGATGCCGTGGTGCTGAGCGTGGTGCTGCACAGCCAGGATGGACCCAGGGTACCAGGAGAGCATTGTTAAGTGGGGACAGGGTGTAGAGGGGTTGGAAACCTGCATGTGCACCCTGGGGTCACACAGGAAGGCCAGGGCAGCGGGCTGCGTGCTGCACAGCTGCGGATACCAGTGTGCCAGGATTGGGGTGCGGGGGAGCTGCAAACGCACATGCAACTGTGTGTCTGCGGCTGAGGACACTGCAGTGCTGGGATGCACCCAGGGTACTGGGAGAACTCTGTTGCACGGGGACGGGGAGCAGAGGGGCTGGAACCCACGCGTGCATTATGGGGTACTGCACCACCAGGAAGGCCGGGGCAGTGGGCAGCGTGCTGCTCATCCTCAGTGGGGGTACCGGTGTGCCAGGGCTGGGGTGAGGGAGAGAGGTGTCTGGGGCTGGGACGCCCCGAAGGCACCGGCGCTCTTTAGGACCCGGGGGAGTGGGAAGGGGGGCGGAGCCGCGGGTCGCGACGGCGGCGTCACCTCCCC
>NW_009200310.1:0-968 GCF_000690835.1 Fulmarus glacialis
CCCCGCCCCGACCCCGCTCGGGGTCCACGCGGGCTCGTAGGGCACTAGTGGTACTGCGGGGCCGACACGGCTGCGTGTTGCTGCAGGGTGTTATTGTAGGGTCGCAGGGACTACAGGGGCTGTATGTTATTGTAGGGCCTCGGGCACTATAGGGGCTGTGTGTTATTGTGGGGTCACTAGTGTTATTGTAGGGTCTCAGGCACTATAGGGGCTGTGTGTTATTGTGGGGTCACTAGTGTTATTGTAGGGTCTCAGGCACTATAGGGGCTGTGTGTTATTGTGGGGTCACTAGTGTTATTGTAGGGTCTCAGGCACTATAGGGGCTGTGTGTTATTGTGGGGTCACTAGTGTTATTGTAGGGTCTCAGGCACTATAGGGGCTGTGTGTTATTGTGGGGTCACTAGTGTTATTGTAGGGTCTCAGGCACTATAGGGGCTGTGTGTTATTGTGGGGTCACTAGTGTTATTGTAGGGTCTCAGGCACTATAGGGGCTGTGTGTTATTGTGGGGTCACTAGTGTTATTGTAGGGTCTCAGGCACTATAGGGGCTGTGTGTTATTGTGGGGTCACTAGTGTTATTGTAGGGTCTCAGGCACTATAGGGGCTGTGTGTTATTGTGGGGTCACTAGTGTTATTGTAGGGTCTCAGGCACTATAGGGGCTGTGTGTTATTGTGGGGTCACTAGTGTTATTGTAGGGTCTCAGGCACTATAGGGGCTGTGTGTTATTGTGGGGTCACTAGTGTTATTGTAGGGTCTCAGGCACTATAGGAGCTATATTTTGCTGTAGGGCATTAGTGTTATTGTAGGCTCCCAGGCACTATAGGGGCTGTGTGTTGCTGTAGGGCACTAGTGTTATTGTAGGGTCTCGGGTGCTATAGGGGCTGTGTGTTGCTGTAGGGCACTGGTGTTATTGTAGGGTCTCGGGCGCTATAGGGGCTATGTGTTGCTGTAGGGCACTAGTGTTATTG
>NW_009200311.1:0-49561 GCF_000690835.1 Fulmarus glacialis
AATGATTCTATGATTCTATGATTAAATACTGCTAAAATGCCAAAGGAATATGAAGGATTAAGAGTCAAGTTAATGAACTATGCATCCTGAAGTCCAAGTGGCAAGAGCAAAATATCTATTAAGGTGTATAATTTTTGTCCTTTTATTCATACAGAGGAAATAAAATACATAAATAAATATACCTGTTGTACATCGTTTCAACTGATCTGAAATATATTAGGTAAAGAAAAAAGATTCTTCCAATGTAGTAGTAGTAATAATAATAATAAACCTTGCTGTCAGTGATTCTCAAAGTACTTAACATGGAAGATGAGCACTTTTACTCTTTGTTTAGAAATAGCATGATGCATAAAGAAAATAACAATGTTTAGAAATAATATTACAAGTCATATTTTTACAAAGTAACTTACGTCGTGGAAAGCGGGGTGGGTTGTCATTAACGTCAGTCAGGGTGACAGTTACAGATGTAGTCCCTGATAATCCACCATTCTGCCCAACCATGTCCTTTGCTTGAATAACTAGTAGGTATTGGTCCTTGGCTTCTCTATCCATATTCGGAAGGGCAGTCTTGATAACACCTGCAGTAAGACAAGATATGTCAATGATTGCACAAGCAAATACATTACTGTGACAGCCGAGTTTGCCTTTAAAAGGTAGCAGCAGATCAATGACTGAAACAAGAGAGGAAATAATTAATTTTAACGCTAATATCACAGTTTTTGACTAGGAGCTGAACTGACATACGGTGAGCTTATTTTAAGTAGTCACCAAAACCCACCAATTTTTATTTAGTAGTAGATGCTTTGGGTAATGCCATCCATGACTGTTTTTTATGAATATCTTCTCCCTGAACCATAGACTTCATAATGTCTTGGGTAACACTCTCTTCCCTGGAAGATATCATCTTCTGTGTTTGATTTCCCACTCTTTTAGAGCTAGGAAGAACAGAATATTCTACATTCATTTTTAAGATTCCAAGGTTAAGATTCATTTCACAATGTCTTGAATAGTCATTCACCACATTAACTCTTACTAATACTGATATCATGCCACACTCTGCATATATATGAAATTATCTTATTTTACCGTATATTTGCTTTAACAATACCCACTTCTAAAGCATTAGTGTAATTAAGAGATTTTTGATTTATTAATGGAAATACTGTAATATCTGAAGCAGTTTTTGTTCTATCCATTTGATGATCTGCATACAATTTGTTATTAATTGATTTGAAATGAAAACCAGAAGAAAGCTCCATGTTTCGTCCTTTCAGTTCTGTTGATATAGATCAGAAAATAAATATGCCTTCTCAAAACATGATGACTTTATGAATATTTCATGCTTAGTACATAGTACAGCCGCTAACTCTGATTTCCAGAGAGGCAGCCGTTTACTCCATCAGCACTTAGTGTCAGCAGCAAAGGAAACATAAACAATCTAAATAAAGGAGAGGCACACTGGGACACATATCTCTTCATCTGATATTTGTTGAATGTTTAGTTAGAGTTTTATTTCTTTCTTCCCTTATGAATGCAGGACTTGCCATTAATCATCTCTGGGTTGAAACATTTATTTCACAAACAGACTGTCTGGCACTATTTCACCCATTTTACAAGACATGTTAAAATACAATTAATATACAATTTCATAATATTATTGTTTCTACATTGCTTTTTCTGGCCTGCTTGTTTTTCTATCATAGTTAAATTGCCAGGCAATGTTAACCAATCTTTTGGAAGCTAACTATCATGCACACAGGAAATTTGAGTATCACAGCAAAGTGAAAATGTATGTAAACATTTCAATCTGAATCCTTAAAGATTTTGATTTAGCAGAAACTACCGTATTATCGTTCAAGGGCTGTCTGCAGTCATTATGACGATATACATTGTACATACCTACACATGGAGAGAGAGAGACAGAGAGAAAAGCACTATAAATCATACTCATTGGGGGGAAAAAGAACGTACTATATATCCCTGCTGAGGATGGACCTGTTGCAATATGAAGATAATTATAGTACTTATTTCTGCAAATTTAGATGTTGTTAAATAGAGTGTGACCTTTTGGTCATAACATTGGGATTCAGGTCTGGTTCACATCACAGATTGTTTATGATAAGTAGGGTAAATAGTTTGTTTCTCTTTTGTCTCAGCTTGTCCATCTCTGAAATGAAGATTATAACTTTTCTCCATGTTGGTGCAAGTGAAGGCTCAGGCACCAACCTGAACTGAGCAAAGCAAGAACTTATTTTTCTACTCTATGAAATGATACACTAGAATGGGTAATGTTTATTAAACTGACAGAGGATTAAAGGTTGCATCTTTTTGTGCCTTAAAATATTCATAAAATTTCATGAAAATAGTAAAAAAAAGTTCCACCTGTAATTTGTGGCAGCAAAATGTTGTATCAGATAAGGGTGGGAAGCACAGTGCTTTCTTCTTCAAACTAATAAAGAAAAGATACATTTCCCACAACAAAATTTCAGTTTAAAAAGTAGAATGGAGAGGTAATCATGCCATAAATCTATACTTAAGGAAATCTGGCTATGTGACATTTAGGTATTTCTAAAACAAACATCTGCAAAAAAACTTGTTCACAGCATCTTGAAATTTTCATTGATCAGAAAGATGGCAGCAGGCAGCAGACCAGGGAGCTGGTAGATTGACAAGAAGATAAAAATTCCCATTCCAGCAATGTCTGCTTATCACATAGCTCAGATGTGTGGTTTTCATAATCTATTCTGAAGAATAAGAGATTAAAAGATCAACAAAATCCAAATGTATTCAATTAACCAAAAGACCACATTAATAAGTTCCTAGCAGGTTTAATGCATGTTTTCTTTTTTGTCAGCATTACTGCAGAGAGTTTATGGAAAGTTACCTGTTTTTGGCTCCACAGAAAAGTAAGGTTGTCCTTGCAATATGCTGTAAACCACTCGAGCACTGTTGCCATAAGTAGGATCATCTGCATCAGTGGCTGTCACCTGAACCACAGAAGTACCTGCAAAATGTTTAAGGGACTATTGTACATAAAAGATCCAAAAATCTGAACTACACTTATTCAACATACTGTGCCAGTATATATCTGGAACAGTGTGAGGTGGCTTTTTCACAACTGTTTCCATGCTGATTCAGCTTAGACTATAAGGTTCTCTTTGTAAACCAGTAGTATCAGCTATTACAGACTTCTGTCTTCCCAAATAGTCTCAACCTTTGACTCACAGCAATAAAAACTATCTCATTCAGTAGCTCCCCCTCTCTATCTCTGCCTTTGGTTGGTGGGGGTATGTGAACAGTATTTCTTAAATGATAGTGGTGCCTGAAGTATGCTTAAGTATGAAATATAGTAATAGTTTCCCTTTGAAGAGAAGTCTGCATGCTAAAATTGTAATGAGTAGTTAGAGATTCAAATATACATACATACATGTATAAGTATTATATATTTTGATAATTGTGCACATATATACATATAAAAATTAATTTTAGCCTATAAAATTATTTACCTTTTTACAAAGAGATGGCTGAAGAATTTCTGTTTCAGCTTAGAGAAAAACTGGTGAGAGCTGTCTCTAAATTCTTTTAAAAAGTACTAATTTCCTTCAATAATCTGCAATACTTTATTATCAGTTGTGGTAATAATCTGCTACATACATATATGTTGACAGGAATAAAAAAGTGAAATGTCTAACCGTATAGCAAGAAGGGTATATTTTGTGAGGATCTCATTCTGCGTCCAGCTCCTATTCATTATGTTCTCCAAGTCAGCTCCCATTTGTTTTGTTCTCTACAACAGCTTCCATGGTTGTATTCTGAGAGCAGAATAAAACACTTGGGAGCCAAGGCCTTGGCCATGGTCACCACCCTTTGATAGCCAGAAAGGATTATTTTTTCTCACTGACAGGTTGTCTGGAACATTGAGACCTTCCATTCAACAGCCCAGGGACCCATTTGGAGGTTAGGTTGCAAATTAATATTGTAGCAATTTGGCAGATGCCCAGTAAAGGTCTTGAACAGAGGATCAGATTACTTCATAAACTGGATTTAGACACAAGATTAGAGAAAAGCATTTGCTAAAGAGAGTGTTCATTTTCCGAACGAACACATTTTTGACATGCGAAAATGAGAGCAGCAAGTCTAGAAATCACTCTTTGAGAACAAACTGCAACAGCAAGTGTCCAGGATGAACTTAACGTAAGCTGTATTCTGGTCAGTTTTATTTGGATTTTTTTCAGGAAATGGGTGGGGAAAAGTTCTGAAATTCTTCATGTCTGATATAGTACATCCCCCATTCATTTTCCTCAGCTTTTCAATTCTCAGTTAAGTAGAGGATCATAAATGGGTCCTGGGACCAGGCTGAAGGTTCGGAGAGAGAGAGGATTAAGAGCAGCCCTCTGTAAAATGGTACTGATGACAAAGGATGGGACCTGCTTGAATGAATTGTGACCAGAAATGGTCATTCATAAGATAACTTTATTCACTTAAGTTACAACCTAGCTAACCCACATTCCCGATCTCTTTTCCTGAAGTATCCATGACAAAGTATTATGATTGCAATTCTATTTTAAATGCAATTTTTCTCTCTTGTGGACTGTCTAATATTTTTGGACAGGGAAAAGGTTATTCTCAACCTGAAATTTCACATGCAACTATTAAGTAAATGGAAAGTTTAAAAAGAAAATTGGTAGTTAATCCATCAAGTTATTTATCAGTTAGGGGACTTAAAATACATCCATTTTCTGTTCACCAGTAACTAAGAGCTTTGATTCAGTATGTCAAACTGATTTTACAGATTAATCTATAGTGTAATTTCATACAGGGACCTATTTTAAACTTGCCAGAGTCTCTCCAGCTTTTGAGTACAAGGGTATCATAATGACTATTTGACATCCTGTGTTCTTTGTGAAATCCAGCTTACTACATTTACAAAGTCCCTAAGCCCTGCCAATGAAGCTTACAATGTCTGCAAATATTGGCAAAAGTGCTTATAAACCTTACACACAGTTACGTCTTTGCTCCTTGCTCTTGCCACTTTCAAGGACTCCAGAGCAATACAAGATCAAAGAAATTACAGGCTCTGCAACCTCAACACAGACATTTTGGAAATCCTGCAAGCTTAGAAGTGCTTGTTTGCTGTAAAAATCTATTGAGGTAGCAAACAAACCCTCTACATTCCGTGAGATGAATAAAGTCAATATCTGAATCTAATTGGCCCTCTCCTAAAACACGTAGGTCCTTCAGAAAAGTCTTTTTTAGGTAGAAATTCTAACACCAAATTTTTCTGCACTCATCCCACTTGAGTGTAATCAGCAACTAAAAAAACAGCTATACTTTTCTAGTCTCTTTGTGCTAATCAACTTCTCTCAAACCTCATGGGGGAAAGATCTTTTAAAACAACTGCTATTGTCATTATTTCTTTACCAGTTGCACACAAAAACTTTGAGCTTCCAGAAGTCCCATGCTGAGAGGGAGATTTCTGCACAACGTATTTTTTTAAAAAGAATATGCAAGCTAACATAAGGTATGCTAACTATGTGAAAAGTCCTACATGTAAGAAATCAGTTCCAAGGAAACATAATGCACTGAAAGATCAATATGTGAAGACTTCCAGAGATTTTCCCAGAGGAAGCAGATTTCTCTTGAAGAACAGGAGTTCCTTCAGAGGACTATGATTGCAACACAGAGCTGTCCTAATTTTTCTTGCAATGGATTGATGTCAAATTCATATGCTTATTTTCCATAAAAAAAATTTAACCAGTGAAGCTCTATGGATATTCATGGATAGTCAATAAATCTAGGGTGAGGAAAAATGGGTAGTTGCATCGTAGTTCCAACTACATCATCATACAAAAGGAGAGTTTGTGTTCCTGCACTGAAATTAAGTCTTCCTTTTATTCCTGAACACTTTGCCCTACCTCGTAACACAGGCAGTCAGCTGTCATACATGAGTCCAAGATTAGGACTTACAGGTTAACATGGGACAGTCAACAAATGGCACCACACCGTCACTCCATCCAACAAAATTATTGTTGCAGTAAGTCTTGTTTATGGCAGCATTGTTCAGAGCCCTAGACTGCAGGTGTAAACGGGTCACTAACCCTACCCCAGACTTTCATTAGTGACTTGTTATAACCTGTAGCTTCACAACTACAACTTTAAATATTTCTTACAGTTTGCATATCTGATATGGGTTGAAAAAATAAATAGGGGCTATTTACTGAAAAAGTGTCTTTCCCTCTCAGATATTGATTCCTCTACAATTATTTTTCTCTATGATTATGTCTTTGTAACAAAGCTTGAATATCAGTTCATTAAAAAGAATTCTACATGTAGCAACTTCATAAACTTTTTCAGCAATTACAGCAAATACTGAGGGAAAATCTGTGCTGTTAATCAAAGGGTGTTCCACATATTTCTTTATTGATACTAGTTAATAACACACAGAACTTTGTGGGGCTGGCACAGATTTCTGTTTTTTTCCAGAATGTTTAAGCTATCATTTTTAACCTAATCTTTAATAGATACTGGTAGATATTACAGAATCACAGTAAACGGAGGACTTGACCTATTTAAATTCTGATATTAGGGCAAAAGAAAGGGAGGAGTTTTTGCAGAGACGACCTTGAATTTAGAACACTATTTGTACTTTAATATACCTAAGTCAAGATTTTGCAGAGATCAGCCTTTTTGTGTCATAGGGTCATATAAAGGTAAACCGGCTGCTAAAGTTTATTTTGAGTTGGAGATCCTTCAAAGGGATCTTTTTTAAATCTCTGAGTTTACTGTTTTAGAAACCTCTGCACAGAGCTTTTTAAAAAGCTTGCTAATAACTTATGTGGTATTTTATCAAAGTTTTTAAATGAGTTTGAATGAGAAATGCTTGTGTGACTTCCGTTTTTAACATTGGTGAAATCATTCAAGGGAAAACTGGTTTCTAAAACTAGATGAACTTAACAAATGCTTATTTTTCAAACTGCACAAAACCTTATCAACTGAATTGTAGCCACATTAACAAATTCAAAATAGACCTTTAAAGGAAGTCAGTTATTAAAGGAATTGACTGATATCAATTAATGATGTGTAATATCACACAAATACACAAAACAATTCTATGATGGCATCACATTTCTACATTATATCAGCTGCTACTAGAAATATTAAACACCTTTACTACCAAGTTGTCCATAATACCTTCTTAATCCTTGCAACATGCAACAGCCCAGCCTGGTTCTGCTCTGTACCATCTGGTATTTCTGTGCTTCTGCCATTGGCCCTCACCCAGAGCTGATGCAGCAATACCTCCACAGCTTTTCCCCTCCAGGAGTGCAAAGGGGGAGAGACAGCACCTGGAGGCAGGTTCTATCCTCTTCATCTCCTCCTTCTCCTCCCACAGCCTCATTAGGTTGCCTTCACTTGGGGACAAAGCCCAAGACTGGTCCCAGCCCAGCAGCAAGGTCAGATAAAGTGAAGCAAAGGGGGCTTGTGATGGGAGAGATACACTCTCCCTTCGTTCAGGCTCTCAAAACCCACTACCCACTTGTACCAAAGATTTAAGCATGATATAAAGCTGTTTGTTTGTTTGTTATAAAAATCAAATGTTTCTATCCATTTCAATCAGAAATAATAAACATGGCAAGAAAGATATTTGTTTTGCTGGATAACAAGCAAAGCTGATGGTATGACTGGAGAGTAGAGAAGATTAAACAAAACCAAAACTATTTTGGGTATTGGAATTTTTATCCCTAGTTCCCTTGGCTATAAGCCAAACAAATCAGTATCTCACATCAGCTATTTTTTTGGTCAACATCACAGGAACAATCTTTTAATATTCTTTTAACTATAATTTGCAACATTCTTGTTTGAAATATAACAGTGCTAGATTTTTTAAGAGACATACTTTAAAAAAAAAAAAGCCCTATGATTTTCAGATGAGCAATATCTTTGAAGTTTTTGCCATGAATAGATTTACAAGCCATCAAGATATTTACCCTACCCAGGATAATCAATATAATTGGGCCTGACCCAAATATAATTTGAGCCTGAACCGAAGTCATTGCAAATAACAGAAAAGGTTGACTTCAGTTAGCCTTAGATAATGCCCTAAAATATTTGTCAAATAAAATACAGAATCATCATACTTGCATAACCACCCTTTAGGTTAAAGGTTGTAGTTCTCCTAGCTTTATAGTTAATTTGTGTTTAAAATCCTGTGATCTCTTTCATTTTGTTTAATATCCAATTAAAAATCCTTGTAATGGATATAATTTTAAACAAAATAGGAGAGATATACTTTGTTTCTCCTTAATATTTCATTAATGCTCTAGGTGATTAATGAAAAATTGTGTTATATGAATAAACTATGAATCGACATGACTATGTAAGACAAGTGCCACACAGGCATTTCATGGTAATCCTTAATTCAGTAACAATGCAGTATTCAGTAGTTATGTGATACAAACCATGAAGATGTTTAAAGTTTCGGGAAGCTCACGAAGATGAAACTGCCCTTAGTCGACACAAATCCCAGAGAGTGCACAAGTTTCAGTTAATAATTTTGCACAATATTTCACCTAAGTTGAATATATATTTGGTGCCGCAGTCCGTATGGGAGAAAATTTCTTTCACTCATTTTTGTGGTAAAGATTCAACAAAATATGCAAAAGTAGCTCATTTTGAAAAATAGTCCTTATGTTCTCCACTGCACACTGCGCACTCCCCACAGATTGATTCTCAATGTAGTTTTGGAACAAATGGAGCATGGGCGAGGGACAGAGGCATGGGTTTGCATGTGTAGGTAAACCTCATATATCTGTAGTAGTTGTCCATATGTCAATACGCAAGTGGAGGACAAGACAGAGGTAACTCATGCAAAAGGGAAATGTGGAGATATTCCTCTTCAGGGCACAAGGCAAAGGTGCAAAAATTTAATCATTGCTGCATGCTATAGCTCACTTAAATAATCTAATTCTAAAATAAAACAGCAATTTAAAAAAAAAAAAAAGATATTTTTAATAGGACATAATTTTGAAGTGCTGAATATTTAGGTTTTACAGTCTTAGATCATCTGATTATCTCTGTTTTTTCCAAAGCGCAGCAGTAAAAAGTTCTCATCAATGTATCATGACTTCATCTCCTCCGTGATACTCCTCGAAAGCTACGGTGTCCATCTTTCTTTCCAAGGCTACTATTGCCTCTTCAGCCATCCACATAGTGTTCGAGTGACAATGAACAAGTGCCAAGTATCAAATGAGAAATAGTGTCTACACTTATTGCTTAGTAAAACAAATAAATAGAAAACTCAATAGCAATGTTTTACTTAACTCCTATTGGCTCCTAAGCTGAGTTTCAAATATAAAAACAATGTTGACTAATGATTGCTGCAGGGCACTTAGGCAGGGAAGATTCTTTTTCTCTCCCTAGCTCTAATTTAGAGGCATTGTTTGACGTCCAAAAACACAGGAGATGATATTGAGGAAACTATAGCAAATTCTATATGGGCAGTCTTACTGTAAGAGTATCAAATCTTAGTATGGTTTAAAATTAGTCAAGCAAAGAAAATCCTAACTTCAATCACCATATAACTCTCTTAACCTGAAGTGAGACTTCCCATACACATATTTCCAGTGAAGTAGATTAAGTTCTTCTGCTTTTTTTAGCTTCATGCTCACATTTATAATTTCAGGTTAAAGTAAAATTTACCAAAATGTCTCTGAGCCAAACTCCTATCTGGTGTGAATCAGTCAGCTTTCAAAGGAACAGTGGCACCTGGCAACAGATGAGCATTTGGTCTCTTTAAAATAAAGAGATAGTGGATTTGTTGTTGAAATACTTCCCTAATTCAAACTCAGGAAAAATTAACATTTCTTCCAACAGAGGGTCTGAAGCCTCTAAAAACCATTCTCTGATTCGACTGGAATTTTGAAACTATCTCAAGTTGTAGCCCAGTCTCTGCTACTTGTATATATTTCCCAGAGAGCTGGATTTCAGTATTAGAAAAGATACACAGGAAACTGTTACTGATACATGCAACACTTACCAAAAAAACTATGCTATGCACTAGCAGGAATTTGAAGAGTTTATTAAGAACAGACTTCATCTGAAGAAAATTATATATTATCACCTCTGAGTACCATAGCATAGGTGTGAAACTTATTATTGTTAATGAGAATTATAAAACAAAGCCTCTGGGCACTGGAATGAGAAATACACCATAAAATGCTTATCTGAATCCCTACATAGCTATTTGAGTTTCACAACATTTTTGAAAGGGTAAATACTTAATCTGGCATGTTATTTCCAGTTAAGTTTTGAAATATCTAACCATTGCAGGTGCCTCATAGATAATTGAGTAGCTTAGTGCGGTAGGGTAAAAAATAATGACATTTTTAAAATGGCAATAGAATTCCCACAACACCAACAGTGTATTTTGCACTTACCCACAGGAGACATCTCAGGAACTCCAGCAGTGTAAGGACCATCCAGAAATTTTGGTTCATTGTCATTGATGTCCTGAATCTTAATGACGAACTCAGATTCTGGTTCCACGGGTTTATTAGTCAGCCTATCTAGTGCTTGTGCTCGGAGCGTGTAGTAGGCCTGCTCTTCTCGATCCAGCCTCTTTGTAGCATGAATATCCCCCGTGTTCTCATCAATAATGAAAATGGAACTTGCCCCTTCGCCTGACAAGATGTATTTGATGGAACCATCTCCTTTATCAACATCAGAGTGAAGCTGGTGAAAAATTGATGAGAGATGAGATTAACTTACAAGAGAGTCAGTGGCATGGAGATATGTAAAAATAATTCTTATGTCGAGCAGTAGTACATGAAATTTTATTGTTCTTGGAAAGATAAGCTGAATGTTTATCGTGCACGGCATGTGAGGGACCATTAGAATCTGTCAGCTTGCTCTTTTGAGCAAGGTAATTTCATTCTTTCCTGCAAACAATCGTATTTTCAAATGCATTTGATATTGTCTTACAGTCTTCTCATACCAGAGTTTTACACAGCCACACACATACACACGTGCACACATATGATTATAACCGTGACTTTATTCCTACCTGAATTTAACTACATTGTTGATTTATCGTACTGAAGGGTGAGACTTCAAACAAATATCACTATAAACTTAATGTCAGTGTGTGTTTGCTCCTGTGCATGTATGGGAAACGACATACTGATTTCCTCAGTGTTTACTATGTAGAGCAGTAAAACGTATCGAATGAATTAAAATGGATTGGTTGATAGATTGCTCACTACTATCTGACAGGCCAGTAACTTCATTTCCATATCTTATTTTCCATTATGCAGAGTCTGAGAAAGACCAAGAAGCGTCCTGTCACCACCTGAACTACATTGCATCAAAAGTCAGGTGTAGTTTCCCTGGGACTACTTTTACCAGGCACAGAACAAATGTACCTCAGTAGGTCAAAATGTATCTTCCATTAGAATTGCAAGACAGAAAGAAACTTTCTTCCTCATCACGCAAGCTATTTTAAGTTACAGACCAAGATTCCACAGGGTTTGTAGCTCTTTTATGTCTACTGAGTCTCACCTTCCTATTACAGAACACAGACTCAAATAATTCTCCTATACTTTTCAAACTTGTATCAGCAATGTAATTGATCTGGATATCACGTTAAAGTAACACACACACGATATATTTAATATGGTACAAGTGAAAAGAACATCAGCAAAATTCAAAGTACTTGACCACTTCTTAAAAATTGGATTATTACTTGTAAATAGCTGAGGACAATGTTAAAGATGTTTGGATTCTTTATGTCTCTTATCTACTTTGTACCTGCCCTAACTCCATGTCATGTTGGAGGTAACTCTACTGTCATCATCATAATTTCCTCCACTAACATTTTTTTCTCTCAGCTGGGAGTATCACTGAGATAGTAATCAATTCCAGAAGACATGCAGAAAATTGCTATCTCAGGCATAACTTATCACAGCTGCAAAACCTTCTCCTATTTCAGCAGGGAAGTATTCGTGATCAGTTTTGAATTTTTCATCTGGATAAAAAGCTGCCTATTTCTTACGCATTATTTCACTTACACTGTCTGGATATCTCACACTTACGCAATAACAGTGCACTGCCTCTCGCTTTTAAGACAGAAATGGAGTCTGAGCTTTGGACTGCATCAAAAAACAGAACTAGGGTGTCTAAATCAGATCAGTTACATTATTTCAAAATATGGCTTATCCTCATTCTGCTGCTACCTAACTCCTGAGATACCTAAACAAGCCTGAGATTTCTTTGGTGGAGTTCCCAGAATATTTTAAAGTCCTACTCAGCACATTCAGGAATAGTCAATGCTGACACTGTGAGCAGATCAAGGTAAGATGTATCTCACATCCAGGTTCTTTCAAGATCTGTAGCACTGCATATTCCTCAGTCATAATGGCTGGGGGTTTATTCAATAAACCATACCTCCCTTCATCTCACAAATCTGGCAGTTGGGGCTCTTGCTGCTTCTTCAAACTTGACTGAAAGTACCCATCTTCCCTACAAAGGAGCAGTGGCCTGTGCAAGTAAGAATCTCTCTGGCTTGTGTATGAATTTGTTTTACTGTTTTTTTTTTTTTTTCCTCTTTTCTTTTTCTAAGACCTACTTCAGGGTAAGTCTCCTTGTGCTACAGAGGCATTGTGTGGGTTCCCCTACATAGCCAGAATCCTACAGTCTGAAATGCTGAGTATCACATTACCCAAAAGCTGAAGTTATGGGATACAAAGTTTCAATGCCTTTGTCTTCTTGAATTGATTCAATTTCCTCCACATCCCATATTCTAGCAGAGCACTGGTCTTTCCGTGGTGGCTGAGACTCTCCCATTCTCCCTGTAAAAGTTACTACACCTTTTGTGGCATACTTAAAGATATGCTGGATGAGAGAAAAGCAGATGACACCAGCATACCCAGTTTATCAGGCAGAGCAGTTATCTGAAAGTTAGAGATGTGCAGGTAGATCTCTTCAGGCAGAGAAAGAATTCCATGTCTCAACTTGCTGAGACCAACATAGCGCTCTCTCATGGGGGTGAAGCTGAGCCCATCAGCACACCAGAGTGTAGCACTCACAGCTGGGTCTCACTCTGCAGGGCTGCACAGCCTCCCTTTCACCTTGTATTTAGATCCAGCCCTATCTTGAATAACTTTCTAGCAGTGTTTTGAAAGAAAAGAGACCTTCAGGGGAGAGGCCAGAAGTGTAAATCATCAAAGATGCACTGAATAAGGCTTTCACATCCCAGAGAAAGAAGAAATTCTGTAGCTTCAGCATTTTCCATTTGCTCACTCAGTGGCTGGCTGATTAACACATTGTTTTTTAAGGAGTCCCGCTCTGAGGTCCATAAATCTCCTCATGGATTACACTACAGTGGCTGGTGCCCTGGAGTGAAATGCTGAACAGAAGCCACTTTTTGGAATGATGCCTTAGTATAAAACTACTACTGCGTGGATTAGTAAAGTGATTAGCAATGACCTTCGTTACTCCAAGGTTGAGGTTCTGGGAGACCAAACTTCTTTGTATCTTTTATTAAAACTTCATTCTACTAAGCCTTTAAAAAACAATGCTGGCCCATGCTCAAGTTAGTAAATCACCATCCTCTACCTACTTAACCCCAGGAAGGTGATATAGCTCAAGATTTAGTTTATCTTTGGCACTATAGTACAATCAATTCTGTGTAAAGCACTATAAAGAGTTTTTTTCAACATTTTTATGTGTATTTTAGTGTCAATCTGAGATAACTTAAAAGTACAACACAATAGAACAATGCAGAAATAAACTAGGCTAACAGAATCTAGATGTATGCTTGGTGCATTTTTCAGATCACCTTTATTCCAGTTCCACCCAATATAATTCTTCCAAACAGTGATCTTCAAAGGTATTAATGTAGAGCCATCAGTGATTTGCAACTAAGAAAAAAAATTTTTAATGCAGCAGTCGTGTACCATATTTACAGCTCTGCTGCTACCAAATGTGACTTCAAACTACCTGTACTTCCAGATATTTAGTTTAAAATCCTAGGAAGTGTGAAGTAATATTTTCCTTATAATGTTGGCTTTAGAAAACACTTTGCATGCTCTTTTTTTTGCTGTTTGGGTGTGTGTGTGTGTTTGCTTTTTTCCCCCTTTTTTTAAGGAGAAGTACATTTAAGAATGAGACCTGGGATTTTTATTTGTTCTTGTGCTTAATTTGGCAATGATTATATAGAATTATATTAGTCCTCAGGACAGATGTACTTTACAGGAAGGCTCCAGAAAGCATCTATGGTGCTGCCATTTACTAGCTTGTCTATCCTCCTCCCACTTTCTACAGAGACATTCATGTAGGAGACAGAACTGCAGCTCAGTCTGTAGCTGTACATGGGGGCTGTGACTTTAGAAGTAGAGAGGATCAAGACAAAGGCAGTTTCAAATTCTTGTTTCAAGAGACGTGGAGGATTCAAGGATTCACTGGGTAAATCTCATCTGATCCCATTCTGGAACATCCCAGACATATTTTCTTTCAGAAGTAGTTTGCAATAAATATTGTAAATAAAATTCCTCCTTCTGTTTTCTGAAAGAGGAATGCTATAGGTAAACATGATTTTATACTTCCAATTAATTTCATCCATTGCCGCTTTCACACAATCTCCGTGATGGTCATTCTCCAGTGTGCCTTGGCTTTCAAGTAACCTTATTTCCAGTATGAGATTCATGATCCAATTATTATATGCTGATCCTATTGCTTCTTTGTTACATTCCACACACATTTAACCTGAAGACTTTAAGAGTTTTGGTGTTGCGTGTTCCCTGCATTACACCATGTACAAGAAAGAGTACATGAGAACAGAAGAGGGAAGCAGCAAGCTTCTGCAGAGAGATGATGCATTTTTAACAGGACAGTAACTTTTTGTGTTCTAGGAAAGTTAGCAGAGAGTGAACAAATCTAATAAGAAAAGCCACACAAACCTTGTGGAGGCAGGGAGGGCCAGTGTGTATAAGAAATGCACTTTTTTTTTTTTTAGAAGATAATTTATTGAGTGCCCTCTATTGTCTGTGTACTCAACCTAAAAAGAGGGCATTCGTCTCTTCTTAGGCTCAACTCCTAAAACTCCTCTCAGTTTTAGAAAATGCTTGTTTGGATATGTGTGAGAGAAGAAAGCAGTGAGCTTCGCTCAGCAGCAAAAGCACTATTACCCCAATTCCTTTAATTGAATGCAAGTTTGTCCTCATATTTTCTGGCCCTGCAGCAATATAGCTTAGTATAGGATCTCGCCTAATGTATTTATGTTTATGTGGACCCTTAGGATGATGATTATTCTAGGGAAACCTAAACAATACATTTCCTTCAACATCCCTAAAACTCAATAGTTTCTGGATTTTGTCTGTTTGCAGGTACAGATCTGTACAATCAAAGATGATGTCATTTTGCATCACTTGCCATTAAAGTATGCTAATTCAGCATTTTCCATAGAGGACATTTATTTTTATCAGTAAGCAGAGATACTGCACTGCATTAAAAGCAATTTATCTGGCCACCACTGATCTGTTTGAGGTCTGAATGAGAGGTTTGCTATTTTCTGATTTTCAGTTCAGGCTCCCTTAAAGCAGGTGCAATGTTCATATGCCTCTCTTCTCCATTTATTCTTCTCCAAAGATCTATCTTTGCAGTTGTTCCCCCCCGTGGTAGCATGGCTAATGTTTCATTGCAGAGTTTACAGATTCTGGGTGAAGAAGAAAAGCACAGGGAGAACTTGAAGAGCTGCTGGGTTTTCAGCACCAGCAGGATCCCAGAGGTAATGGTGAGAAAGAGATAGAGCAAACAGGAGATGCTTCAATACAACCTAGCTCCATAGCTCCCTGAGACCATAAGAAATGTGTGCTCATTTGCAGAACAACTGAAAAGTTATCTCAAGGAGAAGTTACCTTGGCTGCACCCTTTCCTTTATCGCTGTGAAGGTAATCAGAACGGGAGGAGAGGAATGAAAACTGCCTCCTCATGACTATGCAGGCGTCCATAATTCTTGGTGATATGGAACTGACGCAACTGCAGCTTTATTCCTGCCTTCTCACTAAAAGCAAGGAGGGACTAGGAAGCAAAAAAGGACAAAAGGAAGAAAGAACACCAAGCCAGGAACAATCTTCTTGTTCATTTTATAACCAGAGCATACTGTCACAAAACAACTGAGAATTGGTTGTGGGAGGAAGACACTCTTGTCTTCATATACAACATGTCTCCCTACTTTCTGGGAAGACTTAAAAAGGGAACTTGTCGGCTGTATACAGATTAAACATGTAATTGCCAGAAGATGGAAGAAAGTAGGTGATTTGAATAAAAGACTTAATTTGGCTATTTCTATTAAATCTTGCTCATCACAACAGCCAGGTTCTTAAAACTTCTGTTCTTGGATTCGGTATTTACTGTGGTTACACCTAGAAAGTTTTGAAATCCCTTTTCCCCTCAGATTATCACCACTAGTAAGAGTTTTGAATTATGATGACTCATAAAGTACTAGATATTTGGGGGGGGGTTCTTTGTTTTTTTTAAAATATAACATATATTTTTCAACTATCAGGATAACTAAGGTTCAATGTTGCTGATTTGGAACAACTTCAATGCAAATAATAACTAATATTTAAAATTCAGCATAGACAATGGAGTTAACATTTAAGTAAAATCCAATGTGCACACATACCACATTTCTGCAATGTTTAAGGGCCTCACAAACACATTAGTTACTAATACAATTGTTGTTTTCAGAGGGAGCTATGAAACTCTCACTCTTGTAAACTGTAACCACCTTAAGACATCTTTTTTAATTTCCTTTTCAGTCTCTTTACAGAAGTCATCTGGGACAGAAACAGATTCCTCAACATTTTATTGATGTCAGCCAAGGCTTGTGATTCATATAATTGACTTCACACCCAGGCACTAGTGAAAGTATTATTCAGCAGGTAATGATTTTCTTATAAAAGTCTTTTTTCCAAGAAACATTGAGAAAGTGATAAAGGAGTTCCTGGAGGGCTTTTGTTTGCTTTTGGTTTTATTAATTTATGTAAAACTATAGTACAAGTCTGGGCTCAGAAAGAAATATGCTGATCTATGTTCTGTGCTTTCAGCATAACAGATAATACCGAGAACCAGAGATCAAGTCAATATAAATATAAAGTATACCCAAAATCCTAACATTTTTAGTTAGAGTTTGAAAAGAAGGAATACGCTTGTAATGCTGCCAGAGTTTCCTTGTCTCAGCAATGTTGTCAGTATAGTAGGGAACCAGCATGGACAACAGTGCCACAGTGGCACAATTTGCCACTTTGACATACCAGCAATTTCATGCGTTATTTTGTTGCCTCCAGACTTTCTCCTTGTCAGACAAGTGCAGAGATAGTCATGTGGGAATACAACAAGGTCCCATGCTGTAGACCACAGTATAACCACATTATATTTATCTAACACAAGCAGCTGGTGACAGGCTTGCTCAAAACCCAGTCAGCCTAGACAAGACTTCTGTTCTACGTTGATCTAAAACCCTCAAAATTGTGTCTAGAGTGCTCAGAGCTGACCAAAG
Organism: Fulmarus glacialis; assembly: GCF_000690835.1. Lineage (NCBI taxonomy): Eukaryota > Metazoa > Chordata > Aves > Procellariiformes > Procellariidae > Fulmarus > Fulmarus glacialis. Next base: position 17,558 of record NW_009200311.1, read on the forward strand.
ACCTAAAAGCTGCTGAGACAACCGAGGTCCAAGACATTCCTGAGATCTCTTCACATCCAGCACTGTCCTTATAGGCTGCCTGAACTCAGACTGTCTCTGAATCCTCTTTTGTCTTGCTACAGGTAGTACTAGAATCCTACAAATGACCACAAGCCAATATATCTACCCAGGATCACCGCAAAGGCAATGAGATAATGAGAGGTTACCTATCACATGAGTGTATTTCACATTCAAGGTAAAACCAGGGCACATCCCTTTGGGAGTACCAGCTGTGTCATCCCACAGATTATCCTTAATAGCCCTCCTGCAGGCAAATTGTATGTCATTTGGTGTACTTTGACCTCTGAGATCTTCATATTCAATAGTGTATATAAAGCTGGTGAGAACAAAGCTCCATCTACAATCAAGGTATTCATGCAGGTGCATGATTAAGAAAGTACAGGACAAGAGAGAAAATAAATAAGAAGGATAAAGAGGGAAGAGAGAAAACTGGGTTTAAAAAAAAAAAACAAAACCAAAAAAAAACCAACAAGGTAAAAAAATCCACAAACCAAAAACCAAAAGTGGATGACAACATGGACAGGTCTGAAGGACCAGGAGACAATTGGAATGGGAAACAGACTGACGAAAGACCTCAAATGAATGTGATGAGGCAGAGGACATGGGGCAAGAGGAAGACAAAAGGAGACAGGCAAAAGGAAGAATGACAAATTGAACTGGGAGGAAACAGCAAGGAAAAATAAAAAGTACAAATGAAAGAAAATGCTGCAGTAGTAAGTGGAGCTGATCTTAAGTGAGTGATCAGTGTTAAGAAGAAGAGTATTTGAGAGTAAAGCTGTATAACTTTACCAGCATCTTCTTTTCATGCTCTGTTTAATGCAACAGGAATTAAAAAGGCTGATAATCTGAATCTGGTCAAGTGTCATTTTACTGAGAGTGTGTATTACTACTTCTCCAAGCTCATGAAAAAAGCCTACTCTGGAGGGGGGTGGGGGGGAAGAGGGTGCAATTTAAACTGTCATTGATTTTAAAGTGCTGGAACCAGAGGAGCAAACATAAGAAACATGACTGGTGGGCAGGGATAGTAATATAAGTGTCAGCTTGTTCTGAATGAACTAGGCATCATTCTTTAAAAAAAAAAAATAAAATCCTTATTTCCCCTATTAATATAGTTTCTGAACTTTTTTCGCTGCTACAAAGTGTATGTTTCTGTGCCTAAGAAATTAAAATAGTAAGGATTTTTATTAATTTACTCAGACTTATTCTCTCCCATGGACAAACTTGGAATAAGCAGTTAGGCTTTACTATCCCCTCCTTTCCCCATGTTGTTTCTCCAGTAAAAGTTTCAGAAATGTTGGTGGAACAGTTTAGTGAAAAATATATAGCCCTTATACTCTTAAGTGACTGATCAGTGCTCCAGGATGATAATATTCCTATCACGTCAGCCACATGAAGTGAAGTGAATATTTAATTTTGCCAACCTTTTGAAAAAGGCGGGTGAAACGGGAAAAAGAACAGTGAAACTTCTTTAGGTCCTTGATGGTTATTGTTCAAACAAAATTCAAAATAGAAGTACCAAAGTTCTAAAACTTACACTTCATAACATTCCAGTTAGTATCTAAGTAAGCCCTCAAGGCTTCTAAGTGGAAGACAAAGTTCAGATGAAATGTACCTCCAGGAATAAGAGATGCTGTCATCTAAAGGCTAGTGAGTTGAATAATTAATAGGAAATACTGAAAACTGGATGTGATAAGAGCAACCATGTCACATTTTGATGACATTTTTTCTCTTAATAACATTCAGTTGTGTCTATAGTGTTCTCTCTGTGTATGTAAATAATTTAGCTCTTTATATAGACAGTGATATAGTGATTGTGTATATATAAATTGTGTACATTTAAGTGTATGTATGTATACATACGTATGCACACGCGCACTCACAAGCACGTACATTCCCTTATTCTGTCCTCTTCCGAAACTCACAAATCTGTGCCTTCTCCCCCCCAGTTTTAATAAGAACACGAAATGCCCTGTGGCGACAAGGAATTGTGCAGCCAGCCCATTAAGATTAGTGCAGCTATAGGAGGAACTCAGAAGCAGCTGCTGCTGTAGATGGAGCTGAGTGGGCATATGTAGCCGGCTGAGTATTCTTGAGGAGTTTTAATGGGCCATCATCATGACATGTCACTCTCCAAAACGACTATTTGTCATTCACACTCTTAAAAAGACAGTTTGGCAGCTTTGGGAGGTAAAAGCCATCTGTATACTGTGCATCATCACGTATTAATTGCATAATATTTATTGGGGGTGGGGGGACAGCAATACTGTATTGTAGCACCACCAAGAGCCTGCAGGCAACATAACACGTTGAGAATAGGAATGGAAAAAAGAGACCTGCTTTCCCCTCACACACACACTTCAAGCTTTTCAGAAATTATCTTGCTAGAATTTAGAATGGGAAAACAGACCACAGTGTTTGTGGACAAGATGCACATTGGTATCCTTACAGACCTGTTCAATATTCAGCTTTTTTTTGCTCTGTTTTTTCCCAAACCACTCTCAGTCTATCAGTATTTATTCCTTGGAGTACTCATTCTGAGTATTTCAGTAACCAAACTGCATCGCTGACAAACCAAGCTATAGAGTAGTGGATTTGCTATCTGAGTTACCATAAAAAAACTGCTTCTGTTTCTACCCAAATAGATTTAATTTTTTATTAAAGAAACCAATGACTCAAACCTCATTTATGCAAGTGCCAACAATTAAATCATGTGAAAATACCACTGGAGTGAAATTCTATTTACAAATTCCTGAATGTTTATTCTTACCAGCTGTATTTGGGTCTCTGCATTTACTTATTCTCCAAGAAAGGGACTAAGTTCTCTTCCATACGTACCGATAGTATTTTCACATGATCCATACCTATTCATAATGCACCATACTATTTGCTGTTATATACTAAACCAACATATTTACTGGTCCAGTGATTTGATTTATTTTGTTGCCAAGAATCACTGAAGTTGTAAGACAAAATTCTCTTAAAGTCACTAGTATCTATTTCAGCAGTGTAATAAAGTTGTGTGAGGATGCTCTCTCCCTGCATTTCCCACACATAGCTACTATGAAAGTGATCAGGCTTAAAAAAAGTAACATGGCAAATAAATACCAAAGACCCTAGTATACTGCATAGAAGAATACCACTGGGCTAGCAGATGTCCCTGGGCTTGAAAAGATTATGCATGTGTAGCAGCTTACAGAAACGGAGCCTTCATGAAACTTCACTCATTCTTCTTCTCAAATCACTTCCCCACTACACATGAAACAACCTCTGCTTGCACAATATTAATATACATACAGTAAAAACTGTCTTGAACATACACTTTTCTTGAATGAAATACATGTATGTATATATGCATATGTATATATATTTACAGTGATATGAATATTTTCTGTTCTTATACCACTGTACATTGTAAAAAACACGTTAATCCTTTTATTAATTATTTATGATTTTAAGTCTTATTTATATATTTGTTTATTTTATGACCAGAGAATGCAAGAATGCACTTTGCCTTATGGCACAGGAAAGGGGGAAAAAGGGGAGATGAAACAAGAAAGGCAATAGCAGAATTTATATATCTGCAATAATGCAAAATGAATGCTTTTACTTTTTCCCTGTTCTTGAAAATAGAAATAAGAAAAAAAAAATACAAATATGCTGATTGGAAAGTTGTTTCTCCCATAATGATTTTTCTACTTAGCTGTGATAATTCAGGTCTAGGATTTCAACCACGGAAAATGAGAGCATATTAGAGGATCTATTTTTTTCATATCTAACTCCATAATCTAAAGAATTGTCTGTAATAGCAGGAAAAATAAACATGCACACTTCTTGTTTGACTACCATATCAATAATACCAAATTTACAAACAAAAATTCATTTGGTATTAAAGTCTTTTCTGAGATAAGATATGTACTTATATTAAATGTCTTTATTTTAGAGTGGAAATTATACCTCCCATATTGTCTCCTCTTTGTCAAACTACTGATCTATAGTTTAGAGTGATTATCCTGTTTCTGCTTCTACTATCCAAAATAGCTTGCAGCGTTGCTTGGTTGATAATGATTTTTCTCATAGGAACCTGCTTCTAAGAACTAAGAACATTAGTACCAAGGAGTAGACACCCAGAGGGTGTAGAGCTTTTTTCTGTTGTTTTTGGTTTGGTTTTATGTTGTATTAATTCCGCAAATTTCATTTGTTCTTGAAAGTTTAATGCTACTAAAAATCCACTTATAATGTTATCTTGCGTGTTAGTGGAAAGTGCCGAAACCCTGATAGACTAGAAGACAACGGTAAAATACATAAATGTAAAGCAGTTGAAGTAATTACTGTGACTAATTGTGTCTATAGAAGCTTATAAAATACTGGGCTACAGAAGACCACAGGATCTGATCATTTTAATGTTGAAAGATTTACAATACAGAAAAAATGTAATTAATTGGGTCCACAGCCACACTAACCTGTAATTCCCTGAAAACAGTTAGGGACTTGTTAATAAAATTTGTGAAACTGTTAAACCAAAGCAGAATTAACATGTTGGTCTACATCTCTATTTTTAACATACATAATTTTAATATACATGTCAGGGAATCGGCGTTTGTTGTTGTGTTTTGCTTCTTAAGAATTAAATTCCTATTGTCCTTCTTTATAAATGTTTATATATCTGGACAAATGCGATACTTAGTGCTGACTTTCCTGGAAGATTTAGAGTCAACTTGAAATTGACAATTCTTCATATGATCGTATTGGTTATATATTATAAAATGTTTCACACCACCCAGATATTTCTCAAAGCATTTCCACAAATCTAATTCCATAAGTATTCCCACTAAGATCAATGGGACTACTCCTAGAGTTAATGTGCAAAATTAAGAATTTGACACAAAGCCGATATCACACATAATTAGTCCCTGGGAAGGTATGTTGGGGAGAGAGTCATAACTGCTCAGAGATGACAGTGGGTCAAGGAAATAAAGCAAGAACAGAGAATTTTGAATGTAAAATTTTACTGTAAAATTTTAATATGAGTAAATTGTTTCATATGAAAAGGGCAGCAATGAAAATCTATAGCAAAGCATTTCAGTTTCCTTGCTAGTATGACAATATAACATGAAAAAACAATGCATGACCAAATAAAGTGCAGTATTAGATATCTTTCTGTAGACACTTGTCTTGTGTCTTAAAATGAGTTCACTTAAAAAGAGCAGAAGAATCCCTTCGTTAACTTATTACCTTAAAACACAAGTTACTGTTGTCCGTGTGTTTACATTTCATTTAGAATCTCTTTTTCAGTCTGGCTTGATTAAACACCTTAGCATTTCTGTAGTGCTTTCTATTAACTACTATGACCGATTACTAACACTGCAGTTCAGTAAAGGTATAACACTGAATAACAAATAAGTTGTTCTTTTTCCAGTAAGCTATAGGACAATTTCTTTTTTTTTTTTCTTTTTCCCCTACTCTTATGTATTTCACTGAAGATGGTTTATCACATTGATTTTTACCCAAAAGTGTTTCTAAAATACATATCCATTCATCCATATATACTGGTTAGTTAATTAACAGCCCATTGTTCAAAATTTACTCCAGATAGTAGGGAAATTTAACCCTGTGTTACATCAAATTAATTGTCTGTTTTAGAATTCCCTAAGTCAGGAAATCATCCTTGTCCATGTACAGCGTGTCAGGACTTGCTTAACACTCATGAAAGTTGGTACTAAGCATATGCCTAAGCGCCTTTCTGAAATAGACCTTAATCCCTGTGCAAAGGAAGGGTGCTTTAATGAACAGCAATGTGCATCGCATAGACTAATTGTAAGAAGCAGAATTGAAAGCTTAAGTGATTCCATTACATAAATTCACACGGTAGCCATTCAGTATTCAGAACAAGCTGAAGTAGGGTATGCACAGTAAATACAGACATCTGAAAGTCTGCCTTAAACTGTTCAGATCATTTAAAGTGATCCTTTGCGAATAAATACTTTAAAAGGTTTGATTTCTTCTTAACTTTTTTTTTTTACCATTTAAATTTGCAGGTCTGCCAGAGCTTTCAGATATAACTAGACTGATCGCAAGATAGCAATTCATATTTTGATAGGCATTTTTACTCCATAGGATTAAGGGCTGGGAAAGAAATGCTTTTAATGCCTGTGTTTTGTGCTGTCTTTCAGAAAACATTTAAGAGGGAGGATAATGCATTTCAAAACCATAACAAACCACCTTAACATGAACAATAGTAGGTTAATTGTAAAGCCATCCAGCTTAGAAGGATTTTAGCAGCTGTATGTAAAGGGCAGCGCTCTCCTGGTGCCTTTTTCTACTTTGATGAGTGCGATGAGTGTTTAATAAAGACTATCTCATCAAATTCCTATGCAGTCATTACACCTTGTTTCCTTAAATATTTTGACATTTCAAATGATGAGAGAAGATATTTATGGATTAAAATTGAAATTCACTCATTGTTTTTCAAAAAAATCCATAGATATGAGTTTTGCCATGTACAATGCTGATACGAACCCAGGATTTTTTCATCTGTTCTTTGTGTTTTCACCAGAACACATTCTTGCTGTGTTTCTTACTCACTGCCATTAAATGCTGGCAATACAAACAATTTATGTGCCATTGGTGAACAAATGATGAGAAAATACTGAAAGGACAGGTGTAATTTTACATTGGTGATGTGTACTTGCTGAATCTACATAAAAATTCAAATTGTGCAGACCTGTTTCTAATTCTGAAAGCCATCTGGATTCTACTGAAAATGTTCAAAGTCTTCCTTCAGAAACTCATTTCTGAAGGTTCCAATACTTCACATATATTGAGAACTTTCAATTTGCATAAAGACCCCTCCGATTATCTGAAACAACGTGTCCTTTTGCTGCTATAAAAAATGTTGCATAATGTACATAACTCAAATTCTTAGATGGTTCCTGGTGAAATTAGAGCACTCTTATCTAACGACCATTTTCACATTGTTCCCCTTCTGAGTGAGCTCTGGCTCAATAAAAATAGAGCACACAATGAGTTCCTTATGAGAACACTCCCTGCTTCTGAAGCACTGTGGTCAACATGAAGGTACAGGAGTTATTAGTATTGTGTATTCCATTAATTGCAAACAAGATCAGTCATCTGAATTTACTCTCATCTACCTCAAATGTTTTAACTCAGATGACTGTTACTAATTTGTCTGTCTCAATTCTTATGTATACCCTCCTAAAGGGATCTTTTATTATAGTATCTGATCATTTTATTATAGTATCTGATCAGTTTTATAACCGAATCCAAAAACAATTAATTACTCTTGGAGATTAGAGTTTAAATCACTATAATACTTGCCCCCAGCATTCAAGACTGATCTTTGCTAAGTTTCACTTGACACAGCATGTAAACTTCTCTACCAGATTGTCTGAGCACTCTCAAAGCTTAATTGATCCAATTTGCATGTCTCATCCCGGCAGAGTTGTGCATCATTTCTATCCTCTTGGACTAAGTGATCACAATCTAATCACTCTGTATACAAAGCAGATGGAAAGTTTCCAGCTCCTTTGCTATCCCCTTGCATGCATCTATATTAAAGCAATTCTAATTCAACAAGCAATCTGATCTTTCTGTATTTTTATAGGATTACTGTCTCATTGATTGGCCTTCTGTCACCAATTGTAATGTTCAGAACTTTATACTCAAGGCATTTTCGCTTTTGTCTCACACCTTCTGTGTGGTCCATTAAAATGATCACTTAATTTAACAAACTGTGCTAAATATCCCCCCTAAGGGAAGTTCTATACGGCTTGGTGTAAATCAGCACAGCTCTGTGCACTGGAAGGAGAGAACAATTTCCATTCATTGAGGATCTGCTCCTATATTTTTAAGGGAAAACAAACAATTAATTATACCCCCATTCATAAAGTTCTGAGCCTTGTACATTAATAGATACTGACAAAATTTTAGATCTTTTAAAAGGAAAATGTTGTTTTAAATTCAGTAAATATTTTCCAAATAGTAACTATTTCTGCACATGACACAGAAATCTCTTATTTATGCTATTTTTCTATACTTTTTCCCTTCAAAATCATGCAAATTCTCATTTAAATACAATGGTTGTTTCATAAAAAGTTATGTTGCTTATGAATAGATGAAATCTAGTTTGTGAAAATAACACAAATAATTAAAGCTTCTGCAAAGAAAAGTCACAAGCAGATCAGACAAACTAATGAAGATCAAGGATATATAAATTTCAAATATCTTTAAAATCAAACTTTCTGAAGGGAACAGAAAACTCTACTTAATAATCTCACTTGTTCACAGCTGGAATTCATATTGCCCACCTGTCTCTACTTTATATATGTCTTCAAAGGTCATTGAGTTTTTTCAACCGTACTCTATTCCTAGCATTCCTAACTGGTGAATCCTTTGTCCTCCTAATGATCCCACAGATCCTCCGCTCTTCTGGGAGTTTGTGGTTGGCTAGTTTTAGCTTATTTTTTCTTACATACATCCTTTTTATTGCTTCTCCCTCTTTTGTTTTCTCCATTAATCTCTATTCATATTTGCTCAACAAAATTTACGAGCAGGCAAAAAGATTGTTTGGGTGTTTGTTTGTTTGGGGTTTTTAAATTTGTTTTCAGTGAAAAATACATGAGAAAAGCTAAAGCATGTTGTTCACAGAAGTGATCAAACACTGGTGGTCAGTGCTCATGACAGCACAAGATAAGGAATACCTTTCAGTCTGCTCTGCAGCTACTTTTAAAACAGGTGGAAGACTGGAAGGCAAAAACAATGTTATAAAAGAGAATAAAGGAACCAGAATGCGCTATTAAATTCTCCAATTTTTATCAAAGAGAAAGCATACCAGTTCAGTAATAGAACTGAATGTTGTTGTGTCCATATATATACAAATATAGCAGTACAAGTGGAAGGAGAGTAGTTGTTCAATAGCAAATCTAGTGAATTCAATGTTAACTGGCCAAGAACAAACTGAATTAACCAAGTAAACCAATTTGATCATAAAAAAGGCATTAAGACAGTAAACAGGCTTTCTATTAATGTGCTGCATGCTGAAAAGTGATAGTATAAAACCAGCAATGCCTTTCTGTGACTTGCATTTCAAATAGACTCAGTAGACATGTCACATGTAAGCTGTTTGTATTGCAACCTTGGCTGAGTCTTGTAAAGACAAGCTCTTTCTTTCCAGGAGGCGAATTATGCCTCTGATTACGTAAGTAAGCAAAACGCCTGCTATCTTCAGATTCTGTTCTTGTTGTAAAAATGTATGGTCCCATAGCTTACAACTGGGTTGTGCAGGTGTAAGTCAGTGGAACATAACAAGCATGTCTGGGGTTGACACTCAAGAAATAATAGAATGCAGTTTGCTGTCTCTCAACTGCGTTAGCTCAGCAGGACTAATAGCAATAATAAGTAGAAAAAAATTATCACCAGAACAGGCAGGTGTGACTCACACATAGAATTCATCTACTGAGTAGCAAAGTATAATTTTATGCAGTCACTTTTAAGAGCAAATTTTCTGCTACTCTGTAAACAGACACATATTAAACCATTGTATTGTATTTAGTGAAGACACCAGAGTTTCTAAGCCAATGTGAAGACTCGTGGCCCTGAGCTGCCTTTTTCATGTGGCAACCTGCTGCTGCTTCTGACAGTCCCACACTCCACCCTGAAAGCATTTAAACCTGCAGTTGAGGTAAAAAAATTAACAGTACTGAACAGTTTTCCTTGAGCCCAACCTTACAGCAAAATATCAGGAAGGGTCTATTGATTAATGAGACACACAACTTCAGGAGTATGAAGAACAGAACAACTCTTACTTTGCCTTCCAAAACATAATTCATAAAATAGTGTTATCCTCTACCAAACATTATTAAATACTATCTTAATGTTTTAGAGTTTAAAAAAATCTATCTTATTTCATTGCATTACTTCTGTTGCCACCAACGAAAGTACACAAAAGTGTACTTTGATTTTTAGAATAGATTAGGAAAGCATTGAACATAATGTTCATCATCAGTTATATTTATATTTCCAACAGATCCACTTAATTATGGGAAAAAAAGACCTGGTTTCACCCCGTTACTCTCTACAATGGCACTCATATCGGTTCTGTCAGAGTTCTGTTATCAGTAAAGGTTATTTACGGGTGGAAGAGTGTTTGACTCCAAGAAAATTTGTGATATTGCTGATCAGTTTGTTCACTGTAATAAACTTAACTCTTCTGACCTTGACGGTTAAGCTGCAGCATGTTTCCCCTGTATCTTGCTAATTACCTTACAAAGTAATTTTCCAGAGAATTGAATCTGATCCACAACCTGTTAGCTCATCCTGCTACAGTCCAAAACTGTATTCCAAATTGGTCTTTGCAGTTTAAAGATAGTACAAAACACACATGAAATGGTCAGAACTGGAAGGTGGGCCACTATATCTAATACACAGAAGATAAGATTATTTCAGAAGCAAAGGTAAATATTTTGTATTTTTAGTGTAGTCTGCCAATACAGATCCTTATATCTCTAAAAGTATCAGAAGGATCTGTCATCATCAGGTCTTCCTCACCTGCCTTCCTTGCCTGCTTGGTGGATATTTTGGAAGCAAGACAAAGCACCTGGGACCTCAGTCTGCATCATGCCACGTGAAAAGCAGTCATTGATTTAATTTTGTGCTCCTAGAAGTAAAACTGGGGAAAAAAAAAAATTCTGGAAAGATGATTTTGCCATCAGACTAGCAGAATGGACCATCATCTACTTGCTAAAATAATAGATGAAGGGAAATTGTTGAATGAGATACTGTGGCTTACATAGTATGGAACAAAATCTAATCTTGATAGGACGTTGAAATTAGTCTGCAGGAAAAAATTCTCATGTAGCCTGCAAATAGATTGAAGGAAACACAGTTACATGAAATGATGAATGTCAAAATACCAGTCTAGAAGCAAAGATATCTACTGAGGTTCTGAAAGACCTAGAAAACTCATGAGAGTCATTATTTCATTCCCTTAACTCCAAATAGAAATTTACTTTGTAAGGTGCGGGCTGCTTTCCTTAGTCGTAGACCAGAGCATTAATCCCTTTGATTTTCAGCTTTTAATTTGGAAATAGTCTGGACATGGCCCAGTTGGTGCCCTGACAGCTGCACATATTCGCATTCTTCTATCCAACTGCTGAGAGCTGAGACTTGCTTGGACTCCTCCAGATCTGCATGTTGTTTTTTGCTTATCCACACTCTATCTTGACCCCGTAATTCTTGGAACGCTTTTCTTTCTTGTCCTATGTTGTTTGGCACCATATTGCACGCGTTTTAGGCTTTTTTGAGTCAAATTCTGAATTTTCTAGCCCCCTCCAGTAGTGTTTTATAAGAAATATTTACATCTTTCCTTTTCTATCCTTTGCTTCCCTGTTCCCAGAAAAGAAACATAAAATAACTTTTCTACTAGTTTTTGTCTTGATGATATTTGTTTTTTTCTGCTTTCTTGTATCACAGATTACTTTGTTGTACATGGCATCTTCCTCTTTCAATTACAAATGAGCTTTATGTACCTTTTCATCCCTTTCAACTGCATCTGTTTGTTAACAGAGCTAGTCTCCTGCACATTTCTCAAACCTGGGTGTTACTGGATCTCTGGCTAGCTGCCCTCTTTTCCCATCTGTGTTAACATAACTAAGTCAGCTAGCATTGGTACCTACTAGGCCTTCTTTCTAGAACCCCTGTGTAGTGGATTGATGTGACTTAAACCAATGCACGCCCCATATATAAGCATATAGCACCCTTAGCAAAAAGCAAAGGGAATCGAGACCTATACATCTGATTGTCATACCTTAATCTAAATTAATCTTTTCATTGATTGCTTTCATATGTTCTTTTCAGCTTTACATCAGGCTCTGGAGTGAGAAAAACATAGGATATTGCTTCATCACAGTCCCTACATTCTCAGACTTACTCTTTGGGATGCTTTTTCTTCCCTTAAACATTTTCAATCTCTTTTTTCCTGTACTAAAATCATTAAGACTAGAATCTTTACATTTTCATTCAATCTTAAGATAAATTTGAATTGAATAAATATGTCAGTACAAGCGGGAATTATTCCTCAATATAAGGTACCTCCATTGTTTCCTATACATATACACACATGCACACATTTATTTATACACTCCATCACTGCTGTCACTCCAATTCCTGGTGGTTTCCTCCATAAAACCTCCTTTGACATGGCTTCATTCAGTTTATCAGTCAAACAGATAAATCAAAACAACTTTTTAAACATTTTTAATACTTCCTTTGCTGTCTGAATTTTTAGAGAGGGATTGATACGCACTCAGGAGAACACTTGATTCAGCAGAAAGAATAAAACAGAAAAGCAATAAGGCTTTAAGATCCTCAGAGTAGTAGTGGACATGAGCTTGCAAAGAAACAAACAAACATGAATTGTGTAATTTGAAATGAGACAGGAAATAACAGTTTTACTTGACTTATTTCTTGTTTAGCTGAAGCTACAATAGAGTGCTTCTGTTCACGGCTTTTTATTATCAGGAAGATATTGAAAAAATAGAGGGAATGAATAAAAGAGCAGTAAAGATGAACACAGGACTGCAGTGCTGTGCTGCAGTGCTGACTAATGAGGAAAACTTTTTAAAAGTGTGAAATATGTATTGCTTGGTTAAGCAACAGTTAAGTGGTAAAAGGTAAAAGATGGGTGGGGAGGACACATATGCATGAAGGTTGTGAACATCCAGGAGCAAGAGGAATCATTTAACAGTTTTTAATATAAACGTTATGTAGCATTATAGCCCTGTAAGTTAAAAAAGAAATACAAAAATATGCCAAGTACTTTCCCAAATGCCTACTCTGCTCATATAATGCGTGTAGATTGTATAAGAAAGATAAGTTAAGTATTTTGTTAATTTATGGCACTGTATTTATACCATGATTATGGAAACTTAAGAAATGACCATCTGTTTTTCCCAACTGTGTCTGAAAACTTTTCGTTGTTACAGAGTAACAAGCTAAACTTTGCCTAATACAGCACCTGCCTACCTTGTAAGGAAAATGAATTGCTTGATTGCCTAGTCAGCAGGATTACAATTTGGTACCTCAGTATGAAATGTTTAAGCAGCTTATGATCCTTACATATGTATTCAAGTACCAGATTTTCCATATTTTGGAAGCATTTCAAATGGAAAATAACTTCCTGGGCTCAATTCTTCTCACACGCACTCCAGAGCAACAAAATTGCATGTCCCTATAGTCCTCAAGGTAGTTTCTCATGATTTACAGAAACAGGAAAACTAAATGGGACAGTGGTAATATTTTGTGGAATTCATGCAGCAAAATCTCCTTATATCACCTGGAAAATGACATTAAATTTATTTCTTTCTACACAGAGAGGGCCAAAGAATCTCCTGTGATGTAGGTAGAACATTATGTCGGACCGCCCTTAGCTGTTCTCAACATATACCCTATTCACCCATATGAAACACCATAATGCAGGCCTTCAGTGGTCTAAGAATACTATATGACTATATGAAAGGAAGGCACTGTTTTTTCACTGTCCAAATGTGGAATATATTGCTACCTGTTGTCAATCAGTCCTCAGTATTCCTCTTTTACAAGTCTACAGAATAAAATATCAGTTAAAAATTCAATTTTAAAATGGCCAAAGAGTTGTATTCCAAAATTAATATTCTCAAATGGTCTACTAGGGTTGATAAAACTGATCTCAAGATTCCGGATTAAATCTTCAGTTACTCTATGAACAGAATAACTTAATAAACAACACATATTAAAAAACTTTTGCCTTCTTCTCGAGTGTTTAGAACTACCTCCTTCTCCCAGTGGAGCATTCCAAAAAAGATGATCTGAGACTGAGCCAGTAAGGCATATTTTGTATTTTCTGGTACATAAATAATTGCACATGAACTTCTATATGCAAAAGAGCTATATTTGTCTCGGTATTCCTATTTATCCGAAAGATAAAATAATGTTTATTCTTCATATATTGTTTATGACTTATAGAGTACTACTACCATACTATATGCTTTACACCCCCATAAATAACAATATTACTTTTGCAAAAGCATAGGGCTGTACCACCAGCAAATACTTGAATATGGAAAGAACTATTAATGGTGGTATTTTTTTAGCTGAGTCAAAAACATCTCCAAGAATTAATCCTAAATATATTGTATAATTTTATGAGCATATTTATTGATTTTGGTGATCAGCACATCTTTTCATGATGTGTTCTTCTGTTCTCAATGAAGCTTCTTCATTGGCTAATTTTTACACTTAGCCTGGGAAGGTTAAGGTGGTTCCCATTTATAGATTGAGGTCAAGTGATCTATAGTTAAGTGTTGACAACATATTTTTTATATCATGTAAATGAAAAAAAACTATTTTTATCTGGTTGATCCTCCTTCTTACAGCCTTGAAGCTAAGAGAGATTAAGCATTATGACCTCCTCAAACTTCTGCTTGTGGTGTAGGCTGTTATTCATATCACGACCATGGTTTGGGCAGTTAGGATAGAATTAGAGTTCTCCTAACAGCATAAACTCCACTGTTTTTTCTAAGAGCTACTTGTCTCTAATTTACATGACAGTAAGTGTCTCTTCCAGTGCAAAAGTGACAGAGAAGTCACTGGTAGCATAAGGTAGCTAATAGTTATTCTGAGAGAAGTGAGGAACCTGGTGTATTAACTTCTTTCTTCTTTCAGTAGTTCCACCATTAGCACTAAACTCAGCCACCTCTTCCAGGGAAATGCATAATGCTGAAAGAAAAAGATTATACTGCAGAGATTTTCCAGGACTTATCACCAGTATATTTACGTAAAAGCCAACTTATTGGACATGAAGGAACTATCCCCTGATTTTTTCAGGATCTCAATATGTTGTCCCAGGTACTCCCCTTAACTGGTAAAAGTTAGCACTGAAAAACTGACACATGTACACAGGCACTATTGTATTAAGTGATTGCTAAAAAAAAACACCAAGGAACTTGAGAAGTGTGTGACGTGATATTTAAAAAAAAAAAAAGAAAAGAAAAAAAGAAAAACAAAACACACCAAAAAAAACCCCAATAATGTGGAACAAAGAAGAAATTCAGCAAAGAAGAAATTCAGTGACAAGGCAGCAATAGTTCTGGCAGCACTTTTAGACTGTGACACATGGAAAATACTAAATACATGGAATGAATGCCCAATGGGTCTGTAGACAGACACTTATGTCTAACAATACAGGTATAAGAAAAAAAGCAACATGGAAAAGGTAATGTGATAGCAGGCTACAAGATGTAAAACTTTAAAGCATATGCAGTTTGATATTCTGAAAACAATGGAAAAATATCCTTTATCTAAACTGATCTGAAAGAAGAAGTAGCCTTGTACTAACATAGATATCAAATAGATCTGGACTTACAAATTTCAACTAACTTGTCATCCATAAAGGGTGGAAAATAAAGGCAGGAAAGAACTCCCTGTTATCTGTTCATAATGTTTAAAAATGTTGCATGATTCTCATTTTCAGAACAAATAATACTCTAATTTCATAGCAAAGAACAATAGTGAGCTATTGTTCTCAAGCTATTTTGGGGATGTTGACTAACATCTCCATATTTCTCTGGATTCTGTCATTGCTTCTTAATCCCCTACTGCCTCTTGTCTTACAAGACCGTTGCCTCAGTGGGAATTTGGTTCATGACTAGATTTCCTTATCCCTAGAATAATGCAAATACTCACAGTTCTCGGTAGTCCTAGTTTTACAGCACTGTCATTAATACACAACTGTGAGATTAGAGGACAGAGGTAAAACTGGATGTTGAGTGCCAGCCAATAGCGTGAACTAGAGGACTAAAAACAAACTCAGCAGATGAAAAGGAGAAGGAATGTTAGAACATGGCTAAAAAAGGTCAGCTGAAGCAGCATGAGCTTGACTGACATCAAAACTGTAAATCTCATGCTCTTATGAAAAGAAGGCATTCTCTGATAACCAACCAAGCATACAGGAGACTTGCATCTACACATTGTTGCAAAATTAGCTTTTACTCTTGCTTTTCTATTTTGTCAGAGGCCCATAAAATATAGTTTTAAGTAATGCCCAAAAGAAATTCAGAGCAGAGCACTGCAGGTAAAGCCTATTAGTCTACTGAAATACAGAACTGGTATTACAGGATTATGTAAATAGCATGGCTGTGCCATTGAATAAAAAGCTGCTATGAGGGCTACTTAATTTATGGATGTTGTCATCACCTTCACTAACCTTCCTCTTCTGTAATGCCACATGTTAAGTATCAACGTTCTAAATTATTCTAAAAGATCAAAAAGAGCTGCATGTTCTGGTTCAGTATCCAACCGTAAGTCTCTCAACTCTATTATCGCTTCTAATAATGAAATTACATACAAATTGTCTTTTAGTGTTTGAGCATGTGAAATTGTCATCACTTTAAATCCCCCGCATAAAACCCATTTCTGTATCCATTCAGGTATGTGAGAAGACGACTTCCTATAAAGAGAGAAAGAGGAAATTACACTATAGCTATGCAGGCTAATGAAATCAACCAGGAAAAAGCAGTAGATTTTAGGTTATCCCTTTGGATAATTCTTCCTGTGTGCCTTAATCTCACTGTTCTCCCCAGAGACACTTTAGCCCTGCATGCTAAGTAGGAAACATTCAGAGTGTCAGTCAGCTCTCAGTTATTCGGGGTAATACAAATAAAGTAAAGCATGGAATAACGCAAAGCCCGCAGTGATATCCAGTGAAGAAAAGTGTGTGCTACTAATGACTGTGTAGTACAAGCTTAGACGGTAAATTCATACCACTGTTGTACAGTTGAAGCATCCCTTCACCAAGACCTATTCAATCCACAATCCAGGTAAGAAGGACTTGACTATTTTCTCTGTTCATTTGTTTCTTTTGCAGCATTTGTGGTAGAAAAACATTGACAAGAATAGCGTGTCCCATTTTACTTAAAAGGTCAACTGTTATCAATTTTCATAGCACAGAACAACAAAGAGTTCCTGAGATGGATAAATATAAGAAATACAACAGATTTGCTTTTTCACTTTCATAAGTGGCCTTTTGGGAGTATATAAAACAACAGTGCTTCAAAAAGTAAAGATAACATAAATAGCAAAAAATATAAGAAAGGGGAAGTTTCTCTCTGAGCTATTATGCCATCTTTGTTTTCCACATAGTGACATAGTGTCCACAAAGACAGATGAAGAATAGTTGGGTTGGGTTGGGTTTGCTTCTTCCCTCCCCCTCCCCCCCACCCCCTGCCCCACAAAAGTACTTGGGGAAAAAAAAAAAGAAAAGAAAAAATATCTGTGCAGAGCTGTAGCTACTCTCAGCAGGACCTTACTTGCAGAGCAGACGTAAATATTTATCTTGTGCAGGAAGCTCAGAGGGGCGAGACCCCAGTCTGAGGCTGGGCAGAGATCACAGGTCCCCATGGGTTGGCTCTAAAGGCAGCGGGAGGGACAGAGCCCTCCAGGGAATCACACCTGACTCACCTTCTTCTCTGTTATCTGCAAATGAGGCAGCCTAGTCTCTTTTAGAATCATAGAATCATAGAATCATTAAGGTTGGAAAAGACCTGTAAGATCATCGAGTCCAACCATCAACTCAACACCGCCATGCCCACTAAACCGTGTCCCGAAGCATCTCATCTACTCGTCTTTTAAATACTTCCAGGGATGGTGACTCAACCACTTCCCTGGGCAGCCTGTTCCAAGGCCTGACCACTCTTTCAGTAAAGAAATTTTTCCTGATGTCCAATCTAAACCCCCCTTGGCACAACTTGAGACCATTTCCTCTCCTCCTATCACTAGTTACTTGGGAGAAGAGACCAATCCCACCTCGCTACAACCTCCTTTCAGGTAGTTGTAGAGCACGATGAGGTCTCCCCTCAGCCTCCTCTTCTCCAGGCTACCTACCCATTTAGCCTTCGTAATTTCACCCCATCTCCTCTCCACTTCCCAAAGCGTCAGTAAAACTGCCGTAGTGTAGTTTCTAGAGAGATGAAAAGCTATTTGGGCTAATTTCTATTCAGAGATCCTCAGCTCTTTCATCACAGATGAAGTTCCTTCAGTTTCTCAGCAGCTGATATTCCACATATCAATCTGAGTTTGACTCAGTGGCCAGCGCTTCCACAGTGGTCACCGTCTTGAAGTATTTTAGCAAAGACACTTATTATCCAAGTCAGTCAAAAAGTCATCAGCTGCATCGGAAAGTGTCAGGCTATGATCTAGAAAAAAAGCCCTACTTCTGACTACATCTGTAGGCTTGATATAAGGTCAGATCACAGATAAATATCATATGTGAATAATTCTGCCACCCTATCGACACATTCACCAACACCTTTGAAAAACAAAAAATAAACACAAAAAAACCAGTATCCTCCCCTGTCCAGCCTCCTTCCCTCCAAAATGTTGAGGCTGGAAAAAACAATCCACTCTCTATGCTGACCGTAACATACACTTCTTGTTATTTTGCTGCTTGAAAAACCTTTTCCCTGCCCTGCCTTGGCGCAAACCTGTACATTCCCTTAAATGCATCAATTTTCTAGGAAATGTTTAAGTTCACTGCATATTTTTTTTATGCTTCACTCATTCTGTACTACTCCAGAAAATAATAATGCAAATATTAGCATTTATGCACTTTGGTCCATGTTTGAAAATTGAATCCAACAAGCCTTTTTATCTTAAAATAGGTAGAAGAAAAATAAAAATGCAGGTAAAATGGAATTGGAAGGCAATGACTGTAGGTTCTAACAAACTGCATGCTCTTAGTCCACTCATTTAACCTTTTTTCTTGATTTTACCATCTAAAAAATGCAGGTTAGGATTTATGCTTTCCTTCCCCATGCATTATAAATAACAACTACATGCAGGGCACCTTACAAGTTCCTAGTGTTATTTTTGAGAAGCACCAGTGAGCCTCTCAAGGTCAAATATCAACTTCTTCGGTTTGTGCTCAATCAAGCCTATGTCTTTTTCTCTTTTATTTTCAGTCCTTCATATCTTACTGAGGTTTCAGGGAAAAAAAGATTTGAACTCTGCAAAGAGCTTGAAACTGTCCTGTCTTTAACTATACCTAAATTTAGAGCCATTGGAAAAGGAGCTTTGGTTTGGATCCAAAAGAAAACAGTGAAGCCAGCCATCAGTCAGCATCTCACATGGAGTTCACAGCCTTGTTTCACTTCTTCAGGTTTATTTGTGGCTTCTTTTGATTTTTTTTTTTTTTTTAAATAAGAAAAATGAAAGGATTACTGGCTGTGATTTTGTGTCATTACAATGCTTTTGAGGAGACTGACATTCTTGCAGCAGAACACGTAAAACAAAATAAAACAAACAAACAAACAAAAAAACCAAAACCAACAGCAACAAAAAACCCACACACAACCAAAACCAAACCCTGGATCTCTGATACTTATGTAACAAAACCAAAAAAGATATCAACAAAATTTTAAAGTTCTACTTTAACTGCACCCCTTTTTGCCAATGTGTACCCATATAGACTTTAATTACAAGATTGTATACAGCTTTTCAAATATTCAATATAACAGCATACACTTTTTCCTAATTTTAGTTGTTTATGCATTGAATAATTTAAAACTGCTATGTACTATTATTTTTATGCCCAAATAGATTCCATTAAAGTCATTTATATGGAAAATACAGAGTAAGGCATTTCACAAAACATATTACCAAGCAATAGTAAACATTTTCCGGAAAACAGAAGCCACCTATGCTTCTAGCTAAATTAACATCATAGTTAACTCCCTCATCTCCTACATGGCATGTCTGGAAGAAAACAGTGCCTATCCAAACAGGTAAATGGGCTAAATAGTTAAATGCTTCAGCCCTTTAAGTGAACATAACATATGCTGTGCTGACGGACAGAAAGAAATTGTATATGATTCAGTCCACAATCTGATTACATGTTAAGCACCTCCCAAGAGGCACTCAGAATTATTCAGGATTGAATCCAAGATGATTAAAATTCATACCATGGAGAGGAAAGACCTACATTAAAAAAAAAAAAAAAAGCAAAAAACCTCAGTCACCTCTGACTCCTATTAGTGTAAAACTAATGGAACTCCTCCAGACATTTCTCCAGAGTGACGGGAGAAAAGTGCCACCTTAAGAAAATAAATACATTTTTTAAAAAAATAAACAAGAAACATTTTGCCAATAAATGGATGTCAAGGATGCAAGAAGAAAGGCTGCAATATACCTCAGGTATGGGTCTGAAGTCTTGTTAAACAAACACGAAAACACGGAAAAATTATTTGTGCTGGTTTTGTTTAAGTGAAAGACTCATCTTACTGAGGTGAATAGGAATCCTGTTACATTATTTAAAAGGAATAGGATTTTACCCCGCATGATCATGTAATTAAAGTGTCAGAATGCGCACACCCAGGAGGACAGAGTTAATGCTGAACATGGAATTAACATTGGTGTTTCATGACTCTTGAACGATTTTCCGTGCAACCCTAACATTCTCCGAATGCTGCCTTCCAAACAGAATTGCCTAGGGCTTTGTAAAATTGAATAGTAGAGGGGAGAAAATATTCCCTATTGCAGCTCCATTTGCCTGAGTGTTTCAGAAGCATTTTTATTTCACAGCCCTTAAAATCTGAAGGAAGGTTCCTCATTCCTGGATGTGCAGTTAGAGTGGCACCCTGCAAAGCATCCTGAGTTGAAGGTAGTGCAGGACTGACCTCCCCAGGAGCAGGGCACTCTGCAGAACACGAAGCAGAGTCTGGTTGCCGCTTCCACTTCACTTGATGAGAGAAGTGAGTTATGCCAGCTCTTTGCTTGCTGTAGGTTCCTCACCAAGGGGAAAGAAATGAAAAAAAAAGAAAAAAAAAAACAACCAACCGTCCTATCTAAATCTCGGTCTTCTCTGTCCCTACCTGCCTGCAAAGAATTTGAAACAAGAACAGCAATATTTTTAAGGGGAGAAGAGGGGGAGGAAGGTGACTGCTGCTCACTTCAGAGTGGTGCTACACATAATATGTTAACATACAGAAAGAAAATCACTTCTTCACCTCTTTGCTCCCCTGCGTGGGAATGCAGCTTCAGTCATGATTGCACCTCAGGAACCACACAGTAAAAAGCCTCTCCAGTGAGAAGGTTAGGAACTGGGCACGTCTTATCTTATAAGATGCTCAGCAAGGGCTCTGTTTCCAGGAAGATGGGCTTCCTTTTGCAAGTGCAAATTTTTATCTGCTTTTCCTACAAAATGAATTGCTGCTACAAATGTGAGTTCCTGAGCCAACAATTTATTCTGCTGATACAAAAGCAGGCTGGGCACAGACTGTTTCAGAAAAAAAAAACTTTGCTTTTCATAAGATATCTGCTTGTGAATGCTAGGACTCCTGTAAAGGACAGGAAAGAAAGGACTGTGAAGCTTAAAAAAAACACATACATGCAAATATCGTGTACTCTAGTGCTACCACAACATCTTTGGCCATAATATAGCAATCGAATGAATATGAGAATTGCTACAGATCAAAACCAGTCTTCAGTCAAGTATTTAAAGACACTTCTTTTCCAGGAGAGAAATTCTAATTTGCAAGCCACACTTCCTTTTTCATCTGTGGGCAAGAATGCCAAATATGCCATTTTCCAGAGGCACAAGAGAAGCTCCAACCTGAGAACAAATTTTCCTAAAAGACAAAACTCACAAAGCCAAGCAGCAGCTGCATGGCATCAGAATGGAAACTGCTACATAACTTAAAACTTAACAAAAACTTTCAGGACCACTGTAATAAAAGATGATATTTCTGATTCTAGTACATCTTTCTTAAGGGCTCAATTGTGCAAAGTACCAGCCCCAGTTCAGAAAAGCACCTAAACACAACCATAGCTGTAATCATGAGAGCAGTTCCCCATTTAACTTGATTATACAGTTGGCATGATTAAATTCTAAGTGCTTAACTGTGTTAACACAAACATCAAGGTTTTTGTCTCAGTAGGATGAATTAAGTAAGCTGAAATTCATTGCACTTGTATATTTGAAGCGGTGGATTTCAGATCACTGCATCTCCTTTTCTGTAAGCATGCCCTTTTGCCAAAAGCTGTCACTCCCTTGTTTTCTATGCATTTGCTATATTTTCATGAGAAACTCTATTGATTCTGATATTACACAGAAAAATGGGTTTTTCTTTCAATAAGATGATTACACATAAATGTTGAATTGAAACACAAGAAGGTTTTTTGTTTGGGGTTTTTTCCCTTCATAATTGCTGAAGGAAGCGTATCACCCACCAGCACAAGGCAGTGAATGAGCTGAGGCCCGGATTCACAGCTGTGCTCAGTGTGCTCCACGTGCAGCGACGGGCACTCGAAACGAGCCGTTTGGGATGCCCTGATGTAAGGGCTTGTTCTGCACTGGCCTGGTGCCCATCAGAGGGAAGGTAAAGCCACAAAGCTGTGCTATGCACGGCGGGCAGCGAGGCCCCCGAGGTGCCAATCTGCCAGCCAGGCAACGTCAAAGCAAAGCAGTAATGCAGACATGCCCTCCTTTTTACTTGTCATACCCCCAGATGCCTGTTTCTTTCTCTCTTGACTTCAGCAGTGCTGATCTTTAGGGAGCAAACAACATAACACAGAAATTCTATTTTCTGGGACTAGCTGTTCGCTCTTATAAAAGAATATTCATCGCTATATTTCTTCATTCCTATGTAAAAAAATACATCTAATATTAGTAATAAAATATTTTCTTTGTATCAATGGTGGTAAAATATTTTCATTATTGCACTCCTTTAAAGAAGCATAGCTAATATGCAGAGCTTTTAAAGAAAATTTCAAGAGGAATCAGGATTGTAATGTGTTGCTGTTTTGAAGTGCTAAACATTTTTTTCAAACTACGAAACTTTGTCCCACCCTGGCTCAATTCAACCACACTGACAGAATTCCAATTTTCAGGTTGCACCATATAAATATGTCAAAAGCAAGCATCTGCACCCTCCAAAGTTTGTTTAAATCCCCTACCTTTCCTACATAGAGTGGGTCTGTACCCATGTATTCTTCCAGCACAAAGAACTGATTCCACACCCAGCTGCGTTTGGTTCTCGTCCTCGCTGATTGAAGGTAAGCCTTTGACCTGGACCTCGAGAGCTCTGCTTGATTCATCCCAGAAAGACACAGGAAAAGAGCTAGTATCTGCAGAAAATGGCAGAACTCCACTTTGCCCAACTTCATCTTTTTTTTTTTTTTCCCCGTGTAAGAAAAAACCTTAACGAGAGCAGGCACAATTCCAGTTGTCTCAGTAGCTCTAGCCTCCGGCAAGGTGTCAGCTGGGAGTCCAGAGATAATAATTTGTGGAGTGGTCGATTGGAAGAAGTCACCACTGCTGAATAGCCTTCACCAAAAAAATGATGTAATAGGTACCTATACGGGAAAAAGACAAGAACTGTTGTCAGAACTTTTTTTTTCCTTTAAAGAATGCAAATTTTTTGCAGTTTTCACATAATGCATCAAAAATGTTTATTTATTATTTTTCTCATCATCAACACAGTTGAGTTTGCATAATAAGTCTCTGAGAGTTTAGAGTGCACTCCTTGGATGGCATTACTACTGCTGATAGATCTGTATTTATAGTTATAAAATTTTCTCGTGACTATTCTCTTAATACACCATTTTCCCCAGTACAAAGGCTGATTTTTTTTCTCTTTAAAATACTCAAAGTGAGTGCAGTTTTTTACAGTTATTTGTTTTGGTTTTTCCTCCTCTGTCTGCTACAGTCTGCTTTACTTGCCATTACCGTGATATAATTACAAACCAGATACAGGCAGGAAGTTATATTAATGGAAAGGACATATGCTAGCTTAACTCTCTACCATATAACTGATAAGTAAAATAAAGGAGTGTAAGATGAATCAGATCAATTTGATTGATTCTTAGTCACAGTACACCAGATGTTATGATTTCTTCTGATCTGAATCTGACCCGCTAAAAAGCCCTCAGAGTCTTCCCACTCATTTTTACTACATTCCTAAAGCAAATGTCAGGCAAGGTAAGAAGCAAGCTAGACTAGTTTATATACTTATACACAAACACGTTCAGAAAGATCAGAGCATAATTTGATTTTGTGTTTTCAACGAAACCTTGATTTAATGACAAATGATTTTTCAGCAGTAACGCATACAGGTTTTATCTTTTTGTGCATCTTGTCCTTTTTTATTTCAAAATCTTAATCACTTAGTAACTGGTGGAACTCACTAAAAAAAAAATCATTTACAACAAAAAAAACCCTTCAATACTTAAATAAGTCTTTTTTTTCTGCCTTTTATAATTGTGAGCCTTCTCTGGCCAAGTAAAAATGTATACTTATAGTATAATGTTTGTAAAAGTATAAGTTCTGTGAGTCAGAACCAAATATAGCTTTGCGTTTCAGGGGAATCACCTGCATTAACCCCAGGTAAGCAATGCTCTCTCTGCAATAGGCATCCTCCTTGTCTGAGTGAGCAATGAGGAAGACAAGAAGTATTTAAGAAGTGCCAAACACAAAGTGAAAATGAGGATGAAATTAAAACAGATAACAAGGCATTCGTTTGGAGTGAACCTACTTAGGAAGCCATGGAGTAAAGAAGATTTCATCCTTTCTACATTTAATTAATCTAAAAAGACTAGACATACACATTAAATGCTCTAGATAGATAATTATTATATCCCTACCCACTACTACTAAAACTGAGTGAAATGTGATCTCTGCTATCTGTTTTCAGTATGTCAGGCTCTTTTAGCTGAAGAACGCCCATGCATTGTGCTGCCAAAGGTACCTAGAGGGCAGAAACATGAAACAAATAAAAAGCTCTTTTGATTACAGACTGTATTTAAAGCCTTTTTATAGTAATCCCTTCTGTGGTACTGCCCTGCACCAGAAAGGCTTTGCTTAGAGACTGGCGGGATAAACCACAAACCCACTGAGCATGTTTGCTAAGCAGCAGCAATTTGAAAGCTTCCATATGTGAAAATCCAGTGTCTGCCTACAGGCAAAACAAAGAGAATAGGCAATGTCTTACCTAAAGACCCTAATTTCCAAAACGTGATGCTACGGTTATAAAAGACATCTCTCCAACTTGGGCCGAGATTCTTTTCGCAGTGGGATTAAGATGCAGGTGTCATCCTCGCTAGCAGAGCATAGTTTAAGATTATTAATCCCAACTAGTCATAGCTCAGTTTTGATCTGGCCCTTTGGGTAAATCATGACCATATGACATAGTAGTTACCGAGAGGGCTGCCATGAGTGTTAAGGAGGGTAGCTGTGCTTCTTCCGTGATACGTTCACTTCCTAC
The DNA here is from genome assembly GCF_000690835.1 of Fulmarus glacialis. Classification (NCBI taxonomy): domain Eukaryota; kingdom Metazoa; phylum Chordata; class Aves; order Procellariiformes; family Procellariidae; genus Fulmarus; species Fulmarus glacialis. The sequence goes on from NW_009200311.1 coordinate 42,922, forward strand.
CACTCGGTTCAAATAAGGTAAGTCTTGTTTGTATCAGAGGCTGTTTATGCACCCTTTATTTTCCCTCTCTGTGTCTAAGTTACATCAGGTTAAAGACATCTGATATTGATAAACTGTCAGTTTATTTCAAAGAGGCAGCAGATTGTTATTTAACAGGGATAAAAATCTGAAATGGATTTTCTTAAGAAATGTCAGTAGAACATTTACAATATGTTAGAGTCTTTCCACGAAGCAGTTTGAAATGTCTTGTTCTTGCTCTGAACAGACATTTCAAACCTAGAATTGCTCTAACCTTTATCTCGAACAGTGTTCTCTTATATCCTTTCTTTTACACCTGCAGGAAAGTATGAAAGCCACCATATGGAGTGCCATGGTCCCCAGCCACACACCACAGCACAGAACTGAAAAAAGCACCCAAAATACCAACTGAAAACCAGTCCATATGCTAGACAGCACAATCTGATGAAAAGCAGAATACTCACACCCCCTGGAAAAAAATTGTTGTCGTTTACTCATTCTCAAATACTTTCACCACACAGTCTCCAGAATTCCTATTATTTTTATTCAGCTGTGTAGCAGCACTTTCCGCCTGAAACACTCTTCCCTCCCTTCCTCCCCTTCTTCAGGATAAGTCTTCCTATTCCTCTTAGAGCCCTTTTTTTTAGGTTTTTATTTATAGTTCTTTCAGCACATTGCCTTTTGAGTGTGATACTTCCCAAAGCAGAAGTAAAAGTGTCTGGTATTTAAAAATCTTTTCTGCTTTGGGAATAGTTATTTATTAAATTGCATTTCATTACCATTCTTACTGATATAGATATACATATTTATATGGATTTTTTATAAAAAATAAAAATATTATATTTCTGTCCAAGCATAACTAGCACTTCAACATCACCTCTTCTATGAAGTCCATAAGCATGAAGTCTATAAGTCCATATACGTAACATCACAACATTCATAAAACTGAAAACTAAAAGGTGCTGTGTCTTTTTTTTTTCCTCATGAAGGCATAACTTCAATGTTCAGGGTTGCACTTGCAGCAGTGGATATGACTAACACTGACGGCAATAGAGGGAATGCAGTGCTCTGATTCCAGTGCCTTCTCTGTCATCTGCGTTTACAGGCTTGAGTGTGAAGTGAAGGCAAAACTGACCTGCAACCATTTTGTATTTTGTGTTTAAAGATGCTTTTTTACAAAATGGTATCACTTTCTGCACAAACAGGACACAGACTTGTAATTGATGTCATTAATTACCCGAGGACATAAGTGCACCTTTACATCTTGTTTCTGGATCTCCAAAATGCTACTCCCCTCCCCAAACAGGGGCAAAATGCAATCAGGTCTCCTCACTCATGCTTTGCCTACATTAAAAGTAATTTAGGCTTTAAAAATAAAATTAATTTGTCTGCTTGTATATTTAAAGCACTACACTCTACCTTTCACATCTAAGCTTGTATTCCCTATTTACTTTGCATATAGTCCTGACGATCACAAATATGGGAAATATAAAGTATAAAAACTGCTGTGTAATTCAAAGAGTATGTTATGTGATCTGGACTGTGCATGTAGTATGTCTTACCAGAACAGTAACATGCTGCTTATGTGAACAGCTATAAGAATAAATAAATAAATAAATAAAAACCCCAAACCATAAAAAATATCCACTAAATATCTAATCTCTCATGTTTGTGTACTTAAATAGCTGGCTGATATATAAAACAGACTGAAGAATATACATTTAAAAAATAATAACCTCCTTATTTAATATATGCCATAAAACCTACATTTTCTCCCATCTGCTGTATAGAAATTGAACTATATTTAAGCCACAGTCTAGTAGCAGAAGTGTTCTGGTGAACACTGCTAATCTGAAAAATGTTACTACTCTACCTCGCCAAAACAATCTGCTAGTGTCAAAAAGACACTATTATGCACTGTCTCTGAGGGGCAATCTTGATATGTTGAAAACATTCAGATCATGCATAAGATCCTCAGCTTTAAGGAATAGCTCCCCTCACTGTAAGCAATTAAGGGTAATTTACACCCACTGAAAATCTCTCTGAATATTTTGCTTCGCTCCATAATTTCTAAAACAACGCATCAAGACTAGTCTTTGCTGTTTGTGTGTAGCAGTGAGCACCAGTAGATATGGACAAAACATGTCTTCAGTCTCCTAGATACCCTCATGGAAGCCCTCTTTCCCCACCCCTGAGATTTTCCCAGCCTTGTAGAGCCATTTGCTGAAGGCTCTTGAATTCATCTTTGTACCACCTAACCTTTGCAGCCAATGTGCAAATTCCTGCAGACTTCCACTCACACATTGCTGCCGGTGTCACAGTGCCAGCTTAATCTATGAACCGTATCATTTCCCTGTCAACCTCTTCAACCCAACAGGGAATTTTGTCCTTCACCATATATTGTCCTAAAGTCTTTCCAAAGTGCAAAATTCCTCAGGAAGAAGTGGAAATCCAAAACCTTTTCAATTACTAAACTCCACCAGTCTGGATTACATTTCTCTATTTCGAAATCTCACTGTCAGCTCAGATCATCCATTGAAGGTGTAACTGAAGAGTTTTCCACTCCTATCGCCTTCCCTCTCCCCCCCACCTCCCCGTTATTCCCCTCTCATCAGATTGCTTCAGTTTTTGATACCATTGCAAAATCCACTGTCTAAACATGGACCTCACGGTCTCTGAAAGTGCAGCCCAGACCACACCTGCTAGTAAATCTTGCTTTAGCTTGGTCAATAGTGCACAGTTATCCCTTTTTTTTTTTTCTTTTTTTTTTCCTCCACTTTAGTCATTCAATAAAATAAGACCCTGTGTGTGAGATAATTCTGAGGGTGACTGTTGCCACTGGATTTTGAACCATGATCCCTTAAACACGGTGGAATCAGCAGGTGAGCCCCCTGACAGCTGAACTACCCTCACTGAAATATTTATGTTTTGACGTTCAATTTTACAATGCCCATTGGAAAGGGTGTCACTTTCCGAGGCAGAGAAAATTCCCCTTTGTTATAAGCCTGCAGCTCCTCTATGTCTCACATCCTAAATATCACGGGAGACTCCTTCACAGGCACAGGAACTCTGTGATCCTTGACACAAAAGGTTTAGAGAAGATAACATGTCTAATTATGGTACAGATTGCAATGCCTGGTTATCACTTTTTTCAAGGAAAAGAAAAAAAAAAAAAAAAAAAAAGAAAAAAGGAGGGTGCCTTGGAGCAAGTGAGGTGGGGACCCTTCCATGAAATGAAGCTCTGCAAGTCAAGGCACTATGATGAAACCTATTAACTCCCTCTGCCAGATGACATTACAACTACAGACCACAACTTCCTGCTGCTAACTGGCCTAAATATTCACATGGGAGACCTGTAAATGTAGTGCACATCCTGCAGTCTGCATCTGGTTATCAAGCAAAAAAACTATCACTGCTCCAAACATATGGCACTGTTACACTAAACTGGCTCCAATACCCTCTGACTCAGGTGAAAGGACCTGATGAGACAACAGAAAAACACTAGGCACACTTCAGTAAATTATATGGCTTCAAAAAATGCATAAAGAAAACCAGGCAGCAGCTTTTGGTCTTTCATACTGCTCTGCAGTTGATCATAAAATTGTATGTGGCTAGAGTGCCAAGTTGTTTGGGTTGCTGGTAGGTTTCTTTTTTCCCCCAAGAAAAATTAACAAAAGAAAGACTTTTTTTTTTAATATCATTTTCTCCGTGTGAAAGTGCTTTGTTGGTTTTTCACCTTGCTATGGTACATTTTACAGATCTATGTTGCTGGAAAGGATTATGCTAATTTGAACAGTTATTGAACAGAAACGCTAGCAGTATTTGTATATCTGTGACCAATCAAGTCAAATATTTAAATTTCCACAAGCTCAATTTCTGCAGCCTCATTTAAGCTGAGGAACTTCACATAATACCTAGGGATGACTTTCTTGCAGAACCGCTGAATTCCCAGAGGAGGCACTCCTGCATTACTGCTTAGAGTTAAGCCTGGTTTGACAGGAAGAACCGAAGTAACCATCATCTATTTGATGCACCCTTCCTCAGCTAGAATTTAATGATTTTTATTGCCATGAGAAAACAATACCCAGTAGTAACATGAAAGCGTACATGAAAAAAAATAAGCGCACGATAAACTAAAGGAAACGGAATGGCACAAGAAAGGCCTTCATTGAAGAACCGCTGAACACATCAGATATTGAAGCCAATAGCCAAAAACATACACAGAAACTTACTAGCCAACCTGTCACTAAAACGGACTCCCAAGCAGTATATTTATCTGCAAACCATTTGAAGTTTAAAATATTTTCTATTTTCATTGCACATTGGAGTCAATTTGTGAGTTGAATACCTTTGAGAAAAGGCTTATCCAGGTTTATAGCAAAGTAGGACTTTAACTTAGAGTAGAACAACCCAAGGTTTTGCATTAATAATGATTTTTGTCAGTCCAGTCTCTGACTGCTGAAGAAACATAGAAAAATATGGACACGACATGCACACGCACACAGTTATACGTGAAAAGGATAGACGAAAATCTACATGGGTGCTATATCCATTCTTCTCATCAGATAATTCATGGATAATCTGCAGTTATACAAATGCTTTACAATTACCCTTTTGTATGGAAAGATAAGAATGCTTTGCTATTAAATCAATAGCAAATAATTGCTATTAAATCAATAAAAGTAGACTTACGAGAGTTGTGAGGCTGTCATCTGACTCAACAAAATTCTAATGACCTACATCAGCCTTTAATTACAGTAAAGTCTCCCATTATAAGGGTGAAATGCCCTCTGGTTAAAACCGCAATCTTTAATAGCTTTTTGCAAGAAAATAGACTACATTACTGATGTTTGTATTTTTATTCACGTTCACTGACACGCGCTTCTAACATGCAGTGGTAGCTCAGATTATTACCTCTGATATTTCCCTAATATTCCAGGTAGTTTTTAATCTATTTTAAGTACTCAAACCCAAGATATTTCACATACTTAACATTAAAAGTTGTCAGAGTCAGCTTTTAGCTCCTTTGCTCTTCTCCCCTTGCTGTGGATTTTATTGCAACTGGTTTTTAAATCTAACTTAGCCTTTCTTCATGACCCTAAAAGAGAAGTGTGTCTAGATTAGATCCCCTGGTAGTTGCAGGCTGGAGAGCTAGAAAAGTGTGTACAAGAACTTTAAACAGGATGTCACATTTGGTCCCTAGGTAGTTCTTTTGGATTTGTTTAGTGGGTTTTTTGTTCTTTTTTCCCCCAAAGATAACACACCCATTGCACTGAACTAGCTCTAATGAGGCACAGTTGCATTATTTCTAAACATCCTCACTTCACTTCTGCATCTTTAGAACTGTTATGATATTGCTAAGAGCAAACCAGCATCATTTCCCAACTGATTTTTATCTGTTGACCTGTTGTACCTTTAGAAGCTATATTCTAAGCAAACTTCATTTACTTATACAACTTCTATGCTATTGCCCATCTGAATAGCTCTTCAACTGAGATTATGTAAACCTATCTTTTTCAGAATAAGTGTCTAGCTTTCACTAGTAAAATTCCCTGCAAACTTCAAATAATGTAACAGAGGAACAGTTAGCAAATGTAATAAGAGTAGAAAAGTAAAGTCACACATCACTGCCAAGGAGAGACTGTTTCAGAAACGGGCATTCTTAAGAGTTTGGCTCCTTTATGTATTTACTTATTCGTCCTGGAAAAGTGATTTATTTTCTGCAGGGCTGTACAATCACCTATATTTTAGTCAAAAAATGGCAAGCCAGTATGTCTTGTTAGAGAGACTGTAAAGTATATGCTGCCCTTTCAAGTCTCTGCTTTGACTTGAGAAGTTATCTACCAGAATACAAGATTTTATCCTTGCAATGGGAAAAGATTAAAGTATCAACATTTCAGTTCCCAGAATCAGAATGCCTCACTAGTGTCCGTCTCCCATCCCTCCCTAAATCCCCCGATTTGCCAGGGAAGCCATCGTTTGCAGAATCCTGGCTCACCTGAACTACCTCACCTTTTGAAAGTGTGGGTATAAAGGCTAACTCTTATCTCAGAAAGGGGTATTTTTTCCTCCATTTAGCACTAGAAGTCTGAGGATCCAGGTCACAAGCCACTTGCTACCGGTGCACACAACCTATTACAGGAAAGCAGGACCTGCCTGTGTTGGTAGATGGGGTGATGGGGCGGAGAGGGAAGGGTCAGTATCAAACAGCCAAGCACTGCAGAGCTAGCCTTACTAGCTGAATACTAATCAAAGAAATAACATCCCATCATTTCAACATTTGCAAACTCTAGAACATCCTTGACATAAAAGGAGGAAAGGTCTAGGAAATAACTCAGGAAATTTCCTGGCCTCAGTAATTTTTTGCTCTGTAGCATCGGTGCCGGACTCTGAGATAAGCAAGACAGCTGCTTTGGTTTGGCGGAAAGGACTGAGATAGTGAGGACTAGGTGCTGCCTATATTTTGCAGAAGTCTGTGGTCCTCCCTTCCCCCATCCCACCTCCCCGCTTGTCTGTGAGACTTCTCCGAAGAGTCAGAGAGATGCTATTGTTCTCTTATTTTTCAGAAGGCGCACAGACGCGTACGGCTCTTACTTCCCACGGTTCCCCTGCCACATCTGGT
>NW_009200312.1:0-437 GCF_000690835.1 Fulmarus glacialis
ATGGTGGGACCTCAGTGCCCTCGGTCCTAGGAGGAACCCAGTGTCCCCAGCATTGGTGAGAGGGACACGCCGGTGTCCCCGCTGTTCCCAGTGGGACAGGCTGTCCCCAGAGGTGTCCCAGCTGTCCCTGGGAGGGGGGGGACGTGACACAGGGTGTCCCCAAGGGTGACAGGGTGTCCCCGCAGGTGGTGAAGCTGAAGCAGATCGAGCACACGCTGAACGAGAAGCGGATCCTGCAGGCTGTCACCTTCCCCTTCCTCGTCCGCCTCGAGTACTCCTTCAAGGTGGGGACCGAGGTCACCGTCACCCTCCTGGGGTGGTCTCCAGGGTGTCCCCAGGGCCCCGGGATGGTCCCCAGGATGGTCCCCATCACCCCCAGGTTGTCCCCGTGGCCTCAGGGTGGTCCCCATCACCCCCAGGATGGTCCCATTACCCCC
>NW_009200312.1:771-1135 GCF_000690835.1 Fulmarus glacialis
CCCCTTGGGTGCCCCCCATCCCCCTCAGGCCGTCCTCAAGGTGTCCCCTGTCCCCCTGAGGTATCCCCTGTCCCCCTCGGGTGGTCCCCAGGGTGTCCCCCATCCCCCTTAGATGTCCGCTGTCCCCCTGGGGCGTCCCCCGTCCCCCTCAGGTGGTCCCTGGGGTATCTCCCATCCCCCTTGGGTGGTCCCCAGAATGTCCCCCCTCCCCTTTGGATGTCCCCTGTCCCCCCTGGGCTGTTCCCAAGGTGTCCCCTGTCCCCCGTGGACGTCCCCCGTCCCCCTCCGGCAGGACAACTCCAACCTGTACATGGTGATGGAGTACATCCCGGGGGGGGAGATGTTCTCCCACCTCCGCCGCATC
>NW_009200313.1:0-19232 GCF_000690835.1 Fulmarus glacialis
GTGGTGTTTAGTTGCTGACAGTCGTGTTCCAAAGCATCTAATCCATTTTCTCCTAATCTTGGATAATGACTTCAGAAACACTTTGACAGAGGTAAGGATTAGGAGCCTTTATGCCCTTGCACAGTAGTGTAAGTGAAAGACATGCTTAAGCAAGAGGGTCTGGCAGAGGAGAATTCAGAAATTCTGTAAGTAAAAAGCTACTTTAGGACAAAACAAGTAACAAGTTTTGAAGTATCCTTTGCTCCCTCACTGGCTTTGCTGTGATGGACAGTAGTTAAGTACTTCAGAAATGCCTTTTGCAAGTCTACCTGTCCATGTAGTAAAGAACTAGTAGGTGCTACATATAACAAAGCAAATCAAAGTAGGCCACGAAGAGCATCAGAAGATGTTTAACCCCCTCTCTTATTTTCCCTGGCAACTGAAACAAAGTACAACCTAGCTTTTCAGATCCAAGCTGGGATTTTTAAATGCAAAAGCACATCGAAGATTTGTTTATTTCCTTCATTATTTTTACTTTTTCTTTTTGGAAATATTGAACATCTACTTTGCTACACGTTTTTTTAATTGAATTTTGAATTGAATTTTGTACAAGTATCATTTGTAAAACTGATTTGTTAATCTGGTTTACTCTTGGCTACCCAAATGATTCTGTCAATACTCACACTTTTAAAACGTGCTCCTAAATTGAGGTACTGCATGCCCAATTTCAGCCCACAGGAAACCCTCTGTTGAATGTTAACAGCAGATTGCAGTGATGCAGTTGTGCTTGGAACAATACTATGAATGTTGACACCATACTCTACTTGGAGGTTGTTGGAGCCTAAAGTCTTTCATGTATGATGGTGCAAGTTTCTACATGCGGAAGTCCCAGGGAAGTTTATGGGAAGAGATTACAGGACTGAGATTATGGCATGTGATGGGAAGATTCCTCAGGGATGAAGAAAATGTGGCTGTTATATTTTACTGAAACACAACTAGCATATTGTATTACATTCCCCCATATAGAAAAAAATCTTCAGTATTGAATTATTTGTTATTTTCAGGATGGAGGAAGAAGGAGGGGAGACAGTTGGGCAGGAGAAAGAAAAAAAAGATGTGGTAATGTTCCTGAACTAGGCAAGGAGAAGTACACAGTTGCCAACACATATGGAATCACAACATTGTTGGCAAAACGAAACATCATGCAAGCTGCAGTGTGAGTTTAATTTAGCATTTTTATAAGGTACCCTACAAACTTAAACCCAGAAAGCACCAAAATAAAGCCCTTGTTTTATTTTTAAGAAGTAATTTCTACCTTTAGTTCTATTATGTCACAGGTACTTCTTGACTTTTAACTGACTCACAATAATATCCTTAACTCTGTTCATTCATATTGTAAAATTTTCTGGGTGTTTTTCAGTGTTCATTTATATTAAACCAATAACTCTTTGGCTGTTCTCAAACCATGTTGCCTTCAGTGCCATCTGTTCCAGTCATACTTTTCAGCCTTTGATTTTTGTACATGATGATTTAGTTTGGGCCTGACCCCAGTTTTTTTAAAGTAGATTAACTGTCTGTTGTAATTAAAGAGGAGTTAAACTACTAGGGGATGGCTGAAATAGTCAACCATCTGCTGTGTTTTTTGGTTCCTAAGCAGGGTAGAAGATCATTTGCAGATTTGCCATGACAGTTACTTATATAAAACAGGAAACAAAAAACATTTTTACAAATGTTCACGCCTCTTTCAAAGCGTTCTCTTAAACTCTTCCTGGTGTAATATTGACTAAACAAAACATAAACTCCCTTAGTAATGATTGGGGCAGCTGGTGTGCTGTGACCATATCCTGTCACACTGACTTTCTCTGTCCCTGTTCCAGTTCTGGATGTCCCTTCTGCAGCTGCGTGGAAGACTCTGCTCAGAAGTGCTGTGCATCTCTGGAGACTGGATTACTGTTTTGAAAAATTCTGCTTACCATAGTGAGACACATACAATAGCTCAAAGAAGTCTGGGTTAGACTGAAAGGAGATAAGTTTATCCTTGTCTTATAACCTAGGGATATAATTTTAAATCAGTAGAAATTTATATTATTGACTACACATTTTTGACAATACAAAGGGGTTTGTCAGCCACAAGAGCCAAGACTTCTGGCCCACACTTCTTGCATGTTGAAAAAAAAAGATTACTTTTTCCAAAACATGTCAAGTTATCTGTTTTGAACTTTTAGATCAGGGTGGTCTAAACTCTTCCATAAGTGTTAAGGTTCTGAATGGGTTAGGAAAGGAGAGGGAAACACTCTAACTCTCTGCACTCTGTAGGGCTGTTTAGGGGACGGGTAAATGATCCCTCCTGTGGTGGGCTCCAGTGCTAACCTACTCCCAAGGGAACAGGAATAAAAGCAGTACTTCTCACAATTTTAGTCTAATAAAACAGCCCAATTTTGTTGAAAGCAAGATTTAACTGCCAAAGCTGTATAGTGTGAGGCTTTGGAGCTTCACATCATAGCTTAGCTCGTTGGCAGTCGTAGTCTTAGTATGGGTCCAGGTTAGGTAATGGCATCTCAGTTAACATTTTCCTGGAACACTCCTAGTGCTCCACACATTTCCTGAAATATGCTTCAAACTCTCACAGGTAATGGATAGCTAGCTTAATAATGTCTGGGGTATTATCAGAAAACATCTTGAAATGGTACTTAGTATCTCCGTTCACAAGCTGCTTGCTTTTCTTGCCTCTGCCAGACATGACATCAAGGCAAACACTGGCTAACCAAGCAGGAGAATAACAGAGAGCTGTTGACCCTTGTTCTGATCTGGCCCCACTTCCAATTTTGTCCAAAGTCTCATGGCGTTCCAACTTGAAGAGTGACAAGATGGGGGAAGACAGTCCTGCAGAAAAGAAGGCCTGAGCACCGAGTTGTCACTGTCATATTTCACATTGACCTCATATTTGAGAAGTGGAGAGAAGTTCTTGTTTGGGTTTCTGCCTCTGTGGTTCAGCTGGTTTAGAGATGGATCCAGCTGGCAAGCCTCCAGGCCAACTGTTGGGTTACTTACAATACTGAGTTAGATACACTGCAACACACTGCCTTGTAAGAGGAGGGACCCCAATCCTCATTTTTCAGATGAGTCTTTAAGGACCAAACTATTACTTAGAAAGATACTCAAGTTCATCACTTCTCTTGCTAACTTAGAACTTCCAGTAGAAGTTCTAGGATCTTTCTGAAGTAAGATACTATCCCAAAAGCCTGGATTTATGGTTCACTGCTCTCTCCATCTTCTCCATGTTACTTAAGTCTGTGCTGCTTACAACAGAACCCTTTTTGAGTTTTGTGGGTATTTTAGATTCATCGTAAGATACCTTCTTCTTCTTGCATGTGATAGGGGAAATTTATATACATAGCACGGACTTCTAAGAATCGACTCTCATTTGATCTGATTGCTGTGCAGGAATGATATGTGAGATGTGACATTGCTGTCTATCTATCACAGCCAACTTTTTACATTTTTGTCCTTGATTTACGATATTCTACATTGCTTCCTTTTACATCTGAACAGGGAAATGGCACACAGCTTTTTTTGCAGCTACTAACCTTCCTCAACTGTACATTTTTAGTCTGTCCTGGGTTTATGTCTATGTTATCCTGAGTGCCATACTAAGAAAGAGTACTTCTGCTCCCCTTATAACTCAACCCCAGTGAGTCTTTCATGAGGTCCCACATGTTTTTCTATGTTAGCTTACATTTTAGATAATTTATAAAAGTTGTAATCTACATCACACCACTAAGTGTAATTTTCTCATTATAAATCACTATAATTGTTATTTTTCTTGTTTGCAGGAAATAAAGCCCTATCTAAATTTTTACCCATATCAACCAGAGTATGAAATTATTTACCTAGGTCAGTGATTACAGGATCAGCACCTAAACAAACATTAATACCTGATAAATATCTTCTAAAATGACAGACTCCAGGCAAGTTAATAAACAAAATTATTTGAAATTGCTTTACATACTTACTAGCTGTTTTTTTCACTGAATAAATAAGTAATTCAAACTTGCTTTTTTGTTTTCTATTACACAGAGGGAAGAAATCTAATTACTTTTAAAATTAATCAGGGACATAATTACAGATTGCTCAATACAACAAACAGTGATGAATTCAAAATAATTTTGCTAGTATAATCAAAAGTCATGTCTCTAATGACAAAGATTTCTTCTGTAAGATAAGATTACACTGTTTTTTGGATTGGAAAGAATATTTATGATACATTATATGTTTGAAGTTTAAATTAAATAAGTGTTTTATAAGTCAGCAGTGAAAAATATGCAAACACAACACATACAAACATTCATCATACCCATGTGAAAGATATTTCCATGTATCAGATAAACAGTCTGATTTGCAATAAAACACTATATTCAAAATTTTTAAAAATTATTTACTTTTAGTACAGTGTATCTGCACTTCATCTTGGATCCAAGTAAATAAATTGGACAAAATATGTGAACAGTTATGGAGCTTTGAGACAGCTTTGAGACAAAGCACTTCATATAGGGAAAAATTTAAGAAGAGTTTTACGGTTTTGTTTAACAGGGCTTGAGGTTTGTTTTTTTTTTTCCTCTGGAATGTGACGTAAGAGGTCAGAGCCTGAAAGCTTGACATTTGGTTGTTTTGTTTCAAGTTTTTCCATTCCTCCATCTGCCAGAGGGAGAGGAAAAAACTTATATTCCTTCTGTCTTCTTGCAGCCTTTCTGTAATCACAGAAATCTTTTTTAGACTTTTTCAGGCGCTCTGTTGTAATCTGGAAACTTGTATTTCAAATCAAATGAGTTATAAACTCTGTCAGCTTACTGAACTAAAAGGCAAATTTGTTTTTTATGTATGTATGTATGTATGTATCATTTTTATGTCTCTGAGCAATGAAAAAAAAGGAAAGTTCTCATGTTTTTCTTTACAACACTTTTATGCTCCTCAACTAGCTGTCTATCAGTGTGAAACATTCTGTCAAGTACAAATAAATTAGAATACATTTACTTAAGCTGGCAGAAAACTTAATGTTGTAAATGAGTATTTGGGGAATAGCGTAGTACAAGGTCACCTTCCAGCAGAGGTTGACTATGCCATTATGTGTAGCAAGTTTCCTTTTCCATTAAGTTAAAGGTAGAAAATTAAATGAATATAAAGAGAAAAAAAAAGAAGTCATCAGTGTGGAGTACAGATTTAGATTAAATTTGAATTCGTAAAGATTTTTACTTTTTATATTAAGAAGTAAAAAAATGAGGTTAGGATTTTTATAAAAAAGCTACTCAGATTCTTTACCCCCACAAATGCTGAAGGTCTGATCACATTTTTTTTTTGAAAGGATTTTCTGTCAAAAGGAAATAAATCGAGACTTGAGTTTAAAGTTAAAACACAGGAGGTCAAAAGTCAGGTTGAATTTTCCACAGTTGAGTTACGAAATTTCAACCCAAGCAAGACTTTAAATTTTAAAACTAGACATATTTATTATAACTTGTAATAAAAACCACATTTCCACATAAAGCTAATTTTGAAAGCCTTATTTTCTGGCTGTCCGATTTATATACCTGGCAAAATACTAATTCTGTGAAAAATCCATTTAAGTAAAACTGAGTGTTTACAGTAGTGACTACCATGCATTGCAGTACATGTTTGTAGGATTGAACTTTTCCCTTGGACTTCTTAATGAAGTTTTAGAGTAGTTTTCTTGAATGTTTATTATGTATTATTGTCACATTGGAAAATGAAGGGAGAGTTACTGATCTTATTCATCTGTGGATAATGTCTTACGAGGAGCGGCTGAGGGAACTGGGACTGTTTAGCCTGGAGAAGAGGAGGCTGAGGTGAGACTCTACAACTGCCTGAAAGGAGGTTGTAGAGAGATGGGGGTTGGTCTCTTCTGCCAAGTAACTAGCGATAGGACGAGAGGAGATGGCCTCAAGTTGTGCCAGGCGAGGTTTAGTTTGGACATTAGGAAAAATTTCTTTACTGAAAGAGTGGTCTGCCCAGTGAAGTGGTTGAGTCACCATCCCTGGAAGTATTTAAAAGACGTGTAGATGAGGCGCTTAGGGACATGGTTTAGTGGGCATGGTGGTGTTGGGTTGATGGTTGGACTCGATAATCTTAGAGGTCTTTTCCAACCTTAATGATTCTGTGATTCTATGATTCGATGATTTTTAAGTAGAAATGAGACACAAAAACTGAGTTAAGGAAGAAAGTATAAAGAAGAACTTCTGTGGTAAAGAACATGAGAAAATAAGCCCAAAGATCCAGTAGCTCTATACAGATAAATATCAACTATTAATATTTTAAACATGATTTGATATTTTGGGAAACAAATAAAACACTGCAAACAGAAAGTTCATAGTAACTTCCACTGAAATCAAATCAATGGTAAATCCAGTCCAATCCAATGTATCTACAAGTGGCAGGTATCTGATGTCAAGAAACCTGTAAATAGACTCATAATTGAATAGGGAAAATGTCTTCAAATTCCCAGCAGACTTTGGTTGGTTTATGTCTTGAATCATGAAGGACCTACTTCACTCTACAATCTTAATATATTTATAAGTTTGATAATCTCCCATTATTTTGGTTTCTGAGAATCTTGTGGCCATTTTGTGGCCATTGTGTGGCCACTTGAGTGCTTTAGATTAACTGCATAAAATGAAAAATTCTTACCAGATTTCAAGCTTTCACCTTCACATTTTTCTGAAGGAACAGGTAGCAGAAATCCCCGATTCATTGTCTTTGTGCGTTCACTATTTTTATTCGCTGTTATCCTGTTCCTCATGTCTTATTCATTTCTGCTCTGAATTAAATTCAGCAGTTTCTGTTTTCTCAATCATCAGCAATTACTGTTGTCTCTTGTCTCAGACCTTCTGTTTCTAATGGCTCCAAAGACACAAGGTTAATAAAGGACAACAAATTATAATTATTTTTTTTTAGCATGGCATAAAATAAATCCAATAGAAACAGATATACATAATTGCAGCATTATAGAAGGATGCATTTATTGATTGGTCAAAGATTGGGCTAGAATAAGATGCTGAGGGAAGAAGAGCAATGAGCAAAATGTGATGTAAATTGGATAGACATGAAAAAGAGAGGTGTAAGTCTAATAGCAAAAACAAAAAAATAGCCAGAGTAGGTCTACATTAGAGTGTCTGAGTACAGCAATGGAAGCAGTCCAGCTGTGGCAGTACTGAGATACATGGGTATTATGATACTTCTGTTTCCTATTCAGTTAGTAGATCAAGCTTGGAAGCTGAAGGACAAGATAGGACAACCTTTCTGTCTTCCCTCCACCAAACCTGCAACAACCCCCCCTACCCCTCCCTCCCAAACCAAAGCAGTGTTCCTGCCACTGTTGTCTGCCACATGGAAAACTCTTAAACTTATTTCCTTGCATGGGTATCTCTGCATTCAGTGGAGTAACAGAAGTTGTTGAACTTTTCCTTTGTGTAGAAAGAAATCAGTGCTAAGCATATGAAGGTTTGTTATTCAGAACTGATTTACTGATAGAAGCACAATAATCCCTCTCAATTTAAAGGCAAGCAGATCAGCTCTGCCCACTGAGCACCATACAAGATTACTTCACTTTGCTAGGAAATATCGCCTGGTTTTCCACTCTGTAGCTTTTTCTGATTCTGTCCTTCATTATTAGCAACACAGATAACGACTCTTTCATACTTTTCCTGTTACAAAGTGACCATATTCAAGAAGTACTGGTCAAGGCCGGTTCTACCATGGTTGTCAGTGTGTTACTTTAGGCAAACTATTATTTTTCTGTCTAGAGTAGAGGAGAGGAATTTCTCACATGTTTTTGTCTTTGAAATGCTACCTTTGTAAATGATTTCATGGATGTGTTGTTGTACTGTATATGTTCCACTACACCGCGATTCCCATGCAAATTACATTTGTACATTTATACAGTTCAGAAGCTCACAGCAGCCTTATGACATAATGAATTCAATCCCAGATCCAGATTACTTAATATACTGGATGCTTGAAAGAATTAACATGCATAAAGAAAAATCATAGCGCTCACTCCTATCCCATCTTGACTGTTTACAATATAATCAGACACCTGTGTGCATGCAATGACATTTTATGTTCAGACTCTGCAGCAATTTCTGGTAGCTTTTCCCCTCAGTAAAAAGAACTGACAACATTTAATAGCATGTTTAACCACTGCCACAAAAAGAGATCATTTTGTAAGTCAAGGACAATGTCTTGTATATTCATCCTGCAATAATAGAATGAATTAAATTTAGTTAAAAAATAATTAAATTAAATGAAATTAATTCAATAAAATTAATTAAATTAATAAAATTAATTAGATTGATTAATGAAATGAAATGAAATCAATTTAATTCAAATTAAATTAGAGCAATACGTTAGTATTATTGGTCTTTATTAGAAGACATCTCAGTCTCTGTTCATAACATAGATGTTGCTGCCCGGAAGATATTGATAAGACAGCTCATGCTGTTCACACCAGCTGAAGGAGTTCCAGAAAGGACAACAATTATTCAGGTGAAGATTGAGATCTAAATATAAAAGAACATTAACATAATTTTAAGTGCACTTTCTTCAGTGGTTCATTGGTGATATTTAAGAGTGTATTCCAAGGTTCCTACACATTAAAAACATGGGTTTCTTGCTAGAATTGTGAATGTCTACACTAAATCTCTTCAGAAGAAAGTGGCAGTCTTTTAGCATTCCGGTGAAGGTCTATTGTCCTGTCTCTTGCCCTGTCCTTTCTCCTGAGGAGAACCATGTTAAAGACTGGGCACTTAGATTTATTGCAGCTCAGCACCAACCAGTCGCTGATAGGATGACATTGTCATGATTATCAGAGATAGGTTCACAGTCTGCCCTTACTATTGTTAGCTCTCAGAAGAGTCTGAGGGACAAAATTACTCAAAAGGAGCAGAATAAAGGCTAGGTAAAGTTCCTGGGTAAGCAGGTCTGTGAGAAGAGACAAGAATTTTAAGATGTTCCTTCTCTTTCCAGTTCTGCTTAGAGAGCTTGTTTTGGCTGCCAAGTGTTTAGAGCAGGGGAAGAATTGTGAAGAATTTAATTTTAAAAGGCATCATTATTTAAGAATGATACTTGGAAGAAGATTCACAAGAAACCTCATATAATTAGTTCTTTGGGATGCTTTCCATATCTATGTCCAGACACAATGGCACTTGTGACCTCTTTTGCATTTACTTTCAAAAAGCATACACACCCCCAGCACTTTTGGGGAAGATTTTCCAGACTTCCCTTGTGTTTTTAACTTCTGTTGTAGAAAGTCATCGATGACTATTATTATAGAAACCTTACTCCCATTGCCTCTCCTCACTCATTCCTCATTATTGCTACTGTGTTTGGCTAGAAGACATAAAAGACCTTCTATTTCTCCATGGAGCATATTATTATTGTAACATAGTTTATCAGCCAGTCTGCCTCCTTCTTTTTCCTGGACAACCTATATTTTGAGACTTTTTTCTCCCCCTGGAGACTGCAGGCTACATGCTGTTACTTTAAATTGACCTCAGCAGACCCTGCCTTATTCTCTTATTTTCACTGGTTTTCCATGGGTGTAATTCAGTACTGCATGAGCTCCTGCTGGTTTACACATACATAAATAGAAAGACAACCAGCGTGTGTATACTGTAATCTATCTGAGCAGCATAATATTTCTATGTATTTGCCAGATAGACCATAGAAGTTTGAATACAGAAGTTACATAAGAAGTCAAGGCACCTTTTCTGTCAAGATGACTCAGTTTGGGAAAATGAGCTGTTGTTACCTTTGTATTACCATATGAGGTTGCTTTAAGTAAGTTTCTTTTAAAAAATGAGTACTTAGTGTGTTCAGGCACTCAAGAAGCCAACTGTCTCAGGATTAGTCAGTCTCTGATTTATTAGAAGTATTATCTAAATTTACAGCCCTACTGTAGATTCATTTATGTAAGTAAATCTAGAAAGATTAAAAATGACAAATGTTTTGGTTTTTTGAACTGTTATGTGCCCTGCCAGGCTAGGCATTTGCTCAGAAGTCAGAAGAAAATTCCACTTCAAGAATTAAAAGGTTAAACTGGTATAATGAAGTCTACTTACTGCCAACTTCTCATATACATATTCATTGGTACTACATGCAAAGTCTAAGCAATTTAACTAGGTAGAACCATATCCTTGAACAAAGTGGTTGCCCATTATGTTTCTTTATCAGTTTGAAAGCTTTTCTTGTGAAAAATTTCAGCAGAAGCTTTGACTCCTGTTTATGAACTCCGCAGCACAGAATTGCTTTTGTGAAGTGCTGAGAGGCCTGGTGTGGAAATGGAATCTACCACTGGGTCTCGTACTCAAAGAAATGGCCATTCTGTGCCACTTCTTTAAAAAGGACTTGTTCTAGCTATGAAAGAGTTTTAATTCTCATCTTTTAAGGATTACTGATTTTTTTTTTTTTTTTTTTTAGATAGTCTGCATAATGAATCAGAATAGGATGTAAAGGCTTAGGTAGACATGGCTTTAATACTCAGATGAGTTTTTTTAAACCTGATTGAACCACTAACTAGTTTGTTCGTCTGATTCATTTCAGCTAAGCATGTTAAAAATACAGTATCTGAAAGCACCATCTTTGAGTTGAGAATTAGGAATCTGGGAATGTCTTTATTACTTTCGAAGTTCAAGATACCATATTGAAGAACCACATTTCAGAACTTAAATATGAAAAGAGTACTGCTAGAGGTTAGCTAGAGCATATAGAGCATGAGATCACACAGGTATAGGGTAAGTAGAACACAAAGTGATTTATTTCTAAAACTGTCATCTCTAATATTCATGAGTTGTATCTGGTGTGTGAGAAGAACTAAACCGAACCAAGCATGTCAAGTTTACAATCTGTGTACATTGACTGTATGAAATATTGTAGCAGCACTAAAAATGTTGTGAACATCATGGAAGTCATTTAGCATGGCTAGAATGTGTAGAATAAAGAAAATAATATTATAGTAAATTTTAAGAAGTCTGTGGCAAGGTGTTGTTTCATCCCACTGAAGAGAATAGAATTCCTCTAAGAATTTTAGCAAATTTGGGGACAACTCTGTACTTACCGTTCCATCTGAAAGGAAGGACAAAATAGGTCAGTAAGGCAGCATTTCAGAACTGCAAATGGCTGGCTGGTTGGCTGCAGAGAAGTCAAATGCCTCCAAAGCTGGAGGTGGAGACTGACCATCAGTTGTAGTTGGAGACAAATGGGATGTCCTCAGAGCGCGTGCTAGAACTTGGGTCAGTCCCATGGTAGAGTCACTTTACATACCAGAAGATCAGAAAGTGAATTCCTGGTCAGAACTTGGCGAAGAAATTCCCATTCTGCACAGTTCCATCTTGAACAGAGGGAGACAATGGTAGCCCAGAGCTGAGCAAGGCTTGCATCCAAGGCTTGCATGAACGAGGATGTCAAGATTCCTCTCTCAAGGTGTATTCTGCATCTGAATCTTTTACAAAAACTGTGTACTTTGGAATTTTGTACATGGGACTAAATGAATGCTTCCTTTTTATGAACAGCAGTATGAAAAAAGTTGACAACTACCCCAAAGTAGATGTAATGCTGGTTTAGATCTTACTCACGCTCATTTTAAAAGTCTGTATCTCTAGAGCTGTTAACTATAACTTACTGGAAATGAATTATGACAGCTAAAATAATTTATAGTTTTTATTTTGTGTGAAATATTTGCAGTAAAAAGCATTTTGTCTTATGAGCATATATGGTTAACACTTCCATGGTTTTGTGCGAATAAAATATAATGTTTCAGTGACTCAGTCTGACCCATGGAGCTCTGGTATGTTTTAATAAAAACAGAACCTAAGTTTTTGTCCAAGTTCCTACCCAACCAAATGCACCTCAAAGCAATATTAAAAAGCTTAAGCAATAAAATTTTAGTTCACCACAAGCAAACTACTTACAATTAAATGTATTGAATTAACAAGACAGAAAAAGAGTCCATGTTTGGAAAACAACTTGAATGATGACGTTCAATCAGCGAAAAAAATATTCAAGTTAGCCAAAGCTAATTTAAAAAAAAAAGAAGAATTAAATTCTTCTTGTATATGCCTGGCTAATTATTGAAAAGATGTTGTGTGTTTATGTTATTCTAACCATCACACAAATAATAACTTGACAGAAATTGATCTCTGTTGGATGGCTATTTGCACTATAGTAGAAAAATTTGTCTTGAAGGGGAGGGTGTCAAGAAAAAAGCAATGGGCTTAAGTTTTCTTAAGAAACTATAATCTTTCCCTTAGTGAACTTATTATAGTACAGTTGGCAAATGTCAGAACTTGTTTATGCAAAAGATTGTTTTCCGTGTTCAGAACATTATATATGTAAGGTTTTTTGTAGCTAATTCAACTCATCTTTCTAAATGTATTCTGGAAGAATCAGAAATTCCTCATTATCAATATTTACAAAAAGTAGATAAAACCCCTGAATATGCCTTGTCACCTTAAGGAGGATTCTAGCTGTAATTTCTTTTGTCATGTTATCAGTGCTTTTTTCTTTTTCTCTTTTTTTTTTTTCCCCTCTCCCCCCTTTCTCTGAGTGTAGAACCCATTATTAGAATCACACTCTGTGAATATTTAAGCTATTTCTTAAACCAGGTTGGAAATGCCTATGTTTGATGTTCACTTCCATTTTGCCTCAGTTGCACATTATAGTGAAATGCAGACTGCCTAGGCTAATGTCCCTAAATCTCACTCACCTTTTCGTCAAGAATATGGCACGTAAACATGTTTTAATGTTTTCATCTTTAGTCAGGAAGAGGCTACTTTGTGTATAGGATACTTTCATCATCAGAACTTTCATGAATTAAGTAGGTTCCATTTCTCCATATCACAAACTCAGTTTTAAGTGTGTGCACCCATCTCAGATCACATCACCATTACATTCTTCTCTGTGTCCAGTGCAGCTAAATACTTTAAAGACTTAAACTCACTGGAAACATCCTATAATTAGATGTAAATGTTTTGAGGCAACTAAGCAGCAGCTGAGGTATGGTCCAGAGAGAATGAATAGGCAAGTATCCCCATTAGTCACCCAAATATTATCATTAAATCCTCTGGCATCCTCAGGAGTCTCATCAGGTAGTCATGCTCTTGGCGGCTTCAATGCCTGTCCTCGAACATCCAGGACTGGAGGACATACCAGATAAATAGAACATCAGACCAAAAGCACATAGAAGGCTGGTATTTGGCTTGCTGTAAGTTAAGCATGATTAAAATGTACAAGCAATAGAGAGTCAAAGAGCAAGCTAGTTAAATAATTAACAGCAAGTTTAACTGGGAACAACACAGTCCTACCACATAGCAGGGATGCAAGAGGGGTGAAAAGCAGTTAATGAAGAGGAAGGGGTATGGAGGTGAACTGTTTGAAAGAGTAAATGGATTTGGAGGGGATGGGAGGCCAGGATTGTACAGAGAAAATGAATTGCACTGGTAAGTATTTTTACATTTCCAGGTAGTTCCTGTTGATTCAGGAAAGGGTGGATTGACAAGTCTTGCCCAACCGGGAATGGGTGGAATGACAAGTCCTGCCCATCCAACAGTGACAGGACACACTTTCCCGCATACTACTGGTAAGTTTTCTGAACTGTCTCTGCTCTGAGTTCAGCTTTGAGCTGTCTTAACTTACTGGTTTTCACTCAAGGAATTATCGTAATGACAACTCTGGGGCATGAATCATTTCAATTGTTTGTAAGAGAGATCAGGGCTGCCACCAAGATAATGGTGCCTGGTGATCATGACAGAGGGATTGGCATACACAAGTGAAACATAAGGGACTTTGATATCATGCCATTGGCCTGTTTGGTGTGATTAGGTACCTCGTGCTGAGAGGAACAACTTCTTCTGTGACAGGCATAGGGACAGCCATGGGTGTATGCAGGGAAAACAGCAGACAATGACAAAATCTTGTCACCTGGCTTGGCAGGCTGGAGGAAGGCCAGGGAGACACAACCTGGAAGGACCTGAGATGGCAGACGACTCGATGTGAAAGAAAGGTGAAAAGGGTGCTCCAGTGGGAGGAAAACGCTGAAGAGGGCATGGCAGTTTGCTGATTTATTAGTCACATGTAATTAATGAGCAATACATTCAGAATCTATATCAATAATACAAATGGCAAATCCCAATATTAAGACACTTACAAAATGTTACTATAGACCTAAAAATCTCTAAGCACTGTTCAGGAATTAATCCTAAATATTTCTCATCCCACACATCCACATTCACACAGTTATATTCACTCCCTGGCCCCTTCAGGTTACCAGCGCACACACCCTTTCCTGAGAGTGCAAGTTCACTGCGTACACCCATCTCTCGTGTGTGCTCCAGGGTGCTGTGTACATGTGGGGGTACTCTGGTGTTATGTGTACCCCTGTGCCTCCCTCCAGGCTGCTAATCCGTGCACTGGTGAGAAATCACCCCAGGACGTCACATAGACACACCTGAGATGTGGGTCCCTGCTTGTTGCACTTGGTACCGCCAGTCCATTAGCTGGAGTGCAGAGGCTTGTGGTGTCCAGCAGGGAGGAAGCGCTCACGTCTCCACAGAGGATGCAGGGACAGTGGGGAAACTTCTGGCAGTGCAAAATCTCATTTTGTCTGCTTCTCTTTCCACTCCAAGGTCTCTAGCTCCTCTTAAAAATTTTCACATTTCTTTTATGTTGCTTGATAATCTGACGTGTTTGTTTCTAAAGCTGCTTTGTAACTCCCTGGTTCCTACAGTGCAGCTCCCTCCTTTCATGGCTGTCACCCAGCTCCCATCTTAACCTACAGGCAGGCTGCAGCTGGGCCATAGGCGCTGCAGAGATCACCTGCCCTGCAGTCTAGGCCAGAGCCAGTCCTAGGAGAAGGCCCATAGGACACCAAGGTGACCTTCAAAAAAATGAACAAATTTTGACTGAAACAATTTCAGAGGTAAGAAAAATAACTTCATTTCTCAGGAAACAAAATTATATTTTAATTATCTAGGTGCCTGGTTGGAACTAAGGAGCAATCAAGCCTTGATACCTAAGCCATCCATCTCACTAGCAGTCCTTCATGTAACAATCCTTTACAGATATTTGTTGACTGTGATTTGCATTAACAGAGTCCTAGATGAAGGCATAGAATGCCATACAAGCCAATCATCTGCTTTTACTGGGGTTTCAATATAGGTAAACACCTTTGTTAAGGCTTCAGTTCAAAAAGGTAGAATGGATCAACAGCTGGTGCAAATCATAATAGGTGTACTGCAGCAAATCTTTCATAAAAAACAGAGCATGAAGACAAGGAGGGTTCACAAGAATATTACAATTTCTTTACTATTAAGTTGTGCTAAAACAAAAAACCCACACCTGTACAGGTGGAAATAGAATATCAAGCATACCATAGCCACTGAACATGTAAGTCTGATATTGGCACAATAACTGTGCCAATAAAGACTGTAAGAAATTTTCTATAGAAAAGTAATAAAGAAATAATAGACTAAACCTACGAAAAGAGGATAAAGAACTAGTAGAATAAGCATGGTAAAAATATACTGAAGAGTGTCCGGGCAAACATACTTCAAATTCACTTCATCATGAGTGAATTTGAAATTAGTTATTATTTTATTCTTACACTTATTTCTTTATAATGTTTGAATAGAAACTTACAGACTGTTATGTTTTAGTGTTTCAGTTGGGGAAAGCAGAATTACTCAATTACTATGAAAGGTCCTACTGGGATTGCTGGTGGTTATGGTTATAAATGAGAAGGATGGTCCAGAACTTTGAAAAAGAATCTCTTGAAATGTAACTTATGTTTCAGGGTAGTCTTGAGGGAAATAGCTGACATATACCACAACAATCTCAGAGAAAGAAATATGTTTGCATAATATATCCAAAAGCGAACATGACCGATTTCAATTTTGAAAAGGGCAATATTTAATTTTAATATTTTTCATGGAAATGAAAAAAAGATGAGCAGAGCCGGACCAAGTGATAATTGTTTTGATCTTATAAACCACAGATTTTATCTTATGCATAACAAAAGTCCTATTGTGAATGTTTAGGACTCTTCTGAGAAAAAAGCTTTAAGCCTAGTATGACATTTCTGTACAGTAAGCCTTTCTGCTTCTTTGTTTAAATCAGACGCAGTTGCCTACCATAGGCAAATGAATAAAACAACAAAGGATATGCAAATAAAAGTCAAAAGACTGCATGCAAAAATGCAAAAGATCATGGCAGTGCTCCTTTGCAGTGTTAAGATAACAACTGTTTTCTATTATAAACCGAGATTACTTATAACTGCATAGAAAATTCTTGAGGGAGGGTTTTTACACAATGTTCAGTAAATCAAACATTTTACTGAATCTTTATTCAGCTGTATTCTTAAATGCATACAAGAAAGGGGGATAGTTTGAGAAAAAAAACATATGATTCTTACCAAACGCAGTTAAGGGATTTCAGCGAGAAATGTCTGATATAAGGGATCAGAGTCAAACTAGTTAAGATCTAGGAAAGACTCTGACATAAGATTTCACATCCTTTATTGTTATAAAACTATACATATATGCATATATACATATATATGCGCATATGCTTGTATTATTAAGAATAAAACTCCTCAGGCATATCTTCAAACTAGTTTAATAAATAATATTTTTTGAGAAAAATGAGTGACTTCCAAAATTCTGATGCATGCAGGTAGAGA
Source organism: Fulmarus glacialis (assembly GCF_000690835.1). Classification (NCBI taxonomy): domain Eukaryota; kingdom Metazoa; phylum Chordata; class Aves; order Procellariiformes; family Procellariidae; genus Fulmarus; species Fulmarus glacialis. Next base: position 16,718 of record NW_009200313.1, read on the forward strand.
ATAAAACCACACTCTCACAAAATCATGGCAAAAATATAACATTCGTGCCTTCTTACGAGTTTAAAAATACTACCATTTTCAATACTAGGGTAGTAGTCAGTTGTCTTAGAAAATGACCAGTTATTGTAAACTACTCTGTCCATAACAAAAGTTAGACATGCATGTCATTGGAAAGTATTTCCTATATTTTGCAAGCTTGATCTCAAAACTTTTCACAAACTACAAATACATTATTTCATTCCCACTCATGTCAATATTACTAAATTTGAAGGAGCTAATATGTCATCCTTAGAGACACTGATGTTCATTGAAATGTTTTTGGGTTGTAAATGTTACAAAATCAGTGTCTTCTGCAGTCTTGGGAATTACTGACTTAATCTGCACTAGAAAAACATGAAAAGGGACTTTTCAGTCTTTGCAGTCTTTAATTTCTACCCTAAGCAGGACATAACTTTTCAAAATGAATGGTCTTTTTAAGTGAGGTACTGTAGATAGCTGTTGAGGCATCAAATGAAAGTGGTGTCACCGTTTTATAGTCAGGAAAAGGAGGTGGGAAGCTGTGGTCATGCAAATGTATTAAACAAACTTGAAAAACAACAGGATCATGGAACAAATTGAAGTTTCACAGACAAGAAAGGATGTTTCTGTGATAGAATTGGGTCCAGCTGATAAATGCAATGCCTCAGAATATCATAGGCCATGTTGTTCTAATAATTTTTCCACTCAATTCATCCTGTTGATTATGTTAAAGTTTCATTTGGCCAACTTCATTAAATAGAAATTAAAGTGTAAACAATTCCAAATGATTTCAAAGATTCTAATGTGAGATACAATCCAGGGAAAGAATGAATTGCATTCTTTGCTCTGGGGTTTGCAATGTTACTAATGAGCACAGAATGCTTTTTTAGTATTGGCACATAAGGTTGCTTGAAAACACAAAATGCTGAAGATCAACTTTAGTGAATGCATATTCATAAATCCTCTTTTTTATTCCCCCCCTCCCCGAATAAATAATTTTAGGGATTTTTTGTAATAATTACTCAGAACACACCAATAATCATGCCAACTAGAACTGCAGGCACAATCTATGTTTCACCTTTATTTAACAAGAAACAACTTTGTCCAATAGCATACTATTGCACTGATTTTCAACTCTCATTGCAAGATACCATTAAGGCAAACAGAAGCGTGAACTTTTAAGCAGCAGGAACTGTTCAGGTTTCCCACAAGTCCTTATTTGTAAGTCCTGTTGGAACTAATCCTACTTGTGTTCTTGAATTAGTATATGTAAAAAAGGTAAGATACAATTTCACTCCTAATAGGACTTCCATGCCATCAAAGGAGCACAGAACCTTCAGTTTTGTAAAAGATTGTTACATCTTAGGGTATAAGTAGAGGTAATGAACAAATTCCACCTTATGCAGTATGGCTTCTCTCAGCATCTCCCTTTATGGAGACAATTTCTGAGTGTCTCAGATTCCTGAGCAACAGTTTTCCAGTTGGTTCAGTTATAAATATCAAGCTCTGGTAGATGATCGAGCAAGGAGCTCACATTTACGTCACTGACTTTATTACCATGTGTGGCTCTGCCAGCCATTAGTATTCCTGTGGGTAATACCAGCATATGATTGTGGGAGTGAAGAACTGTGGTCTGAACAGTAATGGAGTCTGACAACACATCATAAAACAAAGCTTTGTTGAGGCAGTAAGAAAGATGAGCAATGACCTGCCCATACAGCATCTCACTCAATCACCAATAGCAAACATAGGATTATAAGTCATGCCATAGCTCCAGTGGATTGCCAGGTACATTTGGTGTCTGGATCATCTGGCAGCAACTGCCAATTGTGCAAATGCCTTTTGAATGTGGGTAAGAGTCACGCCAGCCCTTGGCTTCACCAATGGTAGTGTGATTTGAGAGAATCATAATGTACATGGATAATGTGGGCAGCATCCTGCTGATGTCTGTCAGAGGGCAGAGTGTCAGGAGGCTGGGGATCGGCACTCTGTCTATGCTGCTGGTATTGGTCAAGGAGCAGGATGTCAAGAACGTAGGAAGGAAGGATTCAGAGGGTACTGAAGGGTTTTGCCTACATAATGGGTTAAACAAAGTCTTTTTTTTAAGAGATGCTTCACGACCTTCTTCTATTATGAAAGTATTCCCAATAGAAGAATTTAGTGTGTTTGCCTACAACACTGTGTTTTAAACATATATATGAATGTATATGTGTATATATATAACAGCCTGTATTCTCGTCTTCTATACACTAGAATTAAACACAACAATAATTCCAGCTGAAAAATACATTTTAAATGAATTTATAATTAAGATTTTTTTCTAAATCTAATACTTGCAGTCATCTACAGGCTTGGGGAAGAGTGGCTGGAAAGCTGCCCAGAGGAAAAGGACCTGGGGGTGCTGGTCAACAGGTCAGCCGGCTGCATATGAGCTAGTACCCAGAAGGCCAATAGCAGCCTGGCCTGTATCAGAAGTAGTGTGGCCAGCAGGAGTAGG
>NW_009200313.1:19656-24674 GCF_000690835.1 Fulmarus glacialis
CTGAAAGGAGGTTGTAGCCAGGTGGGGGTTGGTCTCTTTCCCCAAGTAACTACTGATAGGATGAGAGGAAATGGCCTCAAGTTGCGCCAGGGGAGGTTTAGTTTGGATATTAGGAAAAATTTCTTCACGGAAAGGGTTGTCAAGCCTTGGAACAGTCTGCCCAGGGAAGTGGTTGAGTCACCATCCCTGGAGGTTTTTGAAAGACGTGTAGATGTGGCACTTAGGGACATGGTTTAGTGGTGGACCCGGCAGTGTTAGGTTTACGGTTGGACTCGATGTTCTTAAAGGTCTTTTCCAACCCAATCAATAAATGATTATATGATTCTATGATCTACTTAACTTAGATACGAGTGATATGGAGGAGGGATCACCAATATGCAAAAAGAATAATAAAAGACTCAGCCTAGCGTAAAAGAATAAACAGAGCAGCAAAGACTAAATTAAATCAGTAGAAGAAATAAATTTAAAAAAAAAAAATGCCCCAAAACAAAACCAGTTCTCAATAAGAAATCTTTGCACTAAAAATCAGAATGACTTGATATGGTGAAAGATCCAAATGTGTTTAAAATGACCCCAAAGGGTGTGGTTCATGTTGCATTGAATGAAGATATTTTTAGTTCAGGTAAATTATAACTTCTAAATATCAACATATGCCATCTTCCTTCGAACCTCCAACAACAAATACTGTCTTCCTCCAAAACCTTCAGTCATGCATGTCTCAAAGAGAAAAAGAAACAGACACAAATAATTTAGAGATATTTGATGAAAACTTTGTGTGGAGCCCCATGGTGAAGTTCTGTCCGTCAATGATTATCCAGGTTAGCTGAAGATACAATTTCTTTTACATTTCCTCATAAACACAGGAAACACAATAAGCAATAGCTCAAAATCATATTCTCCAGATACACTGTGATTTTTTTCAATGATAGTGAGAAAGTTTTTCTTTTGGATATGTTAAAGGCAAAAGCCAGCTAATGATACCACATTTCATCCCACAGAAAAAGGCAAAGATGCATCTACTTCTGCAAAATTTTCACTTGGACAGAATTTATCTCTGCAGAAAGAGATCATCCTTTTCAACTCTTGCAACTTGTGAATAGCAATACTAGTGACTAAGTGTGTCAATTATGTTTATGAATGAGGTAAGTGAAAGAAAATGAAAGACAATACTTGAGGGAGTGCTGTGTGATAGAAATTGTTTTCTCTCCTTACTCTGAAAGAAGAGAAACAAATTTGTCAGATTTATTTGGCATATTCTATAAAATTATTAAACAAGAGCCCCCATGACAAACAGATGTTTGAACTGCTTTGGATCTTTCACCATATCAAGTCATTCTGATTTTTAAACTTGGATATTTAATGACAAGTTTTGTTATGCTATTTGTAAGATTTCTTGAAAAGCAAATCTTCTTCAGACTAGCAGGATTTACTGAAAAGAGCAATATACAAGCATAAAATATTTCATCAGTGGAGAAAATATCATCGGGGCCTTTGAGTGTACTTTCACTGAATCCAAAGGCAAACTGCCTCTGAATTCAACCACCAGAAGCAGAACTGTGTTCCAGCATTCATTATTATTATTCTGTTTTCAACATAAGTAACTTCACAATATTATTTTTTTTTTTTACAAGGCCAATTTGTATTTATTTGATTTGCTGGGAGTTTGTTTCAAAGTATGTGTTTCCTGTGCTGTTTCCTGTTCCATGTGCTTGTATTACTTTATTCTGTTGCTAGTCTTGCCAGGAAATCCTCTAGATTAGGAATTACAAATTGCTTGCTGTACATTTTAAAATCCAGCTACATATTCTGGGTTTAACATTTTGCAGTAGTAACATCTCTTTTGAGGTTTACGTTCCATTTAAGATAATGCTGTTCATTTAAGAACAATTCAGATGGGAATGAAAGTGTGGTTATCTTCTCCTCTGCTGGTTAGTAAAACTAGTACTTAAGAAGGAAAGAAATTTTAATCCTAATCCTGATAAGTGCCACTGATCAGCTGATTGGCAGGTTGGCAAAGCAGAACACTAAATTGTCACTCTGTGGGATACATTGGCAGTAACTTCATTGTCTGAAAGTATAAACCTAAATAATTCCTTTTGTGATTCTTCTGTTATTAGTGAAGAGACACAGGCACTCAAAGAAAAGGAGCCATTTAATCCTAAAAGCCTCTCTCTCCATTGAAGGTTAAAAGAGGTATTCACCTCAGCTGTACAACTTTTAGATGTCTGAAACGGGAAAGATGAATGCAACTCATTTCTTCTCTAAGAATCTGCTCCTGAGAAAGGGAGAGAATATGATGTATAAAGGCCTCTGTACATCCCTTTTCTTTATAAAATGATGATCCATAGGCAAAAATATTTTTGGACCTATTTCATGGTTTAACAGTTAATTTCTGATTTCATGTGTCACTTTTTTATATATATATACACATGTATTTATATATAAAATTCTCTGACGTATGACATCCTTCAGAAGTGAATTTCATTATGTGATCTGGAAAGGCTGCGGGTTGCACCCTTCCTGTACTCCCACATGTTTATACTTCCCTTCTGAATCTGCAATGAATCACAGAGTGATAGTTTTCTCATGGAAGGAGAGACAATTTTATGGCATCTGTATATACTGCAATACCATTCGAAAAACCTAGCACCAGGCTGCTAGTTGGTAATGCCTTAGCGTATATATATATAAATATACGGTTATAAAATACATATTCTGAATAGTAACTCTGCAATGTACGAGTAATTTTCAACCTAGCATGCTTCTTTCTGAGTCAAAAGATAACATCTGACTTGCACAGAGCCACAGAGTATCAGGGACTGAGAACTGTCCAGCTGCTGACCAAGATGAAACATTGTGTCAAACAAAAGAGCAATTGACTTAAGCAATAGCTCATTTTATTGTTGTTGCTTTCTCATAATGTGCAAAACAATTGAAGACATTCATTTTGTCTTGAGCAGAATGCTATATAAAGCGGAAGTCCAACAGAGAGAGTCTTTCCTTCTCATTAGTTTACTTTATCTAGTTGCGTAGGAACCTATATAAACCCTCAAGAACAACTACAGCTGTTGAAAAAACACTCCTAAAGAATATTTCTTGTGGTATTTTATATATGGGGCCTGCAGGCCTATTCACTTGTTTTCCACCAAGTCAAATCAAGTAAATTCTGAAGATCTCTATGGAAAGTACAGTAAGTCATGATCAATGACAAAAATTATCATTACACTATTTTATGGCATGATTGCTCTTGTAAAACTTTTAAACTAAGGATTTATTCCCAAGGATGGCTCAGCAAAGATTGGGAACACTGTGAATACATCAGGTTCCACTTTGAGCCTCCCCAAGGCTGAATTGAATTTTGTCTCCAAGCACTGATGAACTCTGAAGAGCGTTATTTAATTTTTACTGTGCTAGAAGGCTAATGATATTGATCTAAGAATGCAAACCAAAAATGTTTAAAGGAAAGAACATGATTTACTGATGTTTATGGGTTAACATCTCCTAAAATGTTAGAGATTTTTCTTCTCTATGAGCAGAAGTTGTGAAAGTGAAGGAACGGTGGAGAAAGAGGTCATTTGCAGGAACAATGAAAAGAAATGGAGCCTAAAAATTCCTTTACAGTTCAAGAGGAAATGGAGAAAACCAACAGAGTACTTGTATATTATGTTTTTTAACTATGATGTACTTGCACACCCCCCGATTTCTGCCACATAAAGCATTCAAAGTCTGGTTCCAAACACTAAAGAAACATGTATTTTTGTTTGTTTCAAGAACAGGAAAGCATTATATTTGTTAATGCAACTGGGCAAGGAAATTAAGTTTTCTTTACATATTTTTGTGTTCTGCAGAAGTCTGCTGAGATTGCCACCTGAACTATTGTTAGCCTGAGAATACCTTGTAAATATTTTATTTTCATTTCTTGGTCAGTTTTAAAAGGTTCTCAAGCATTCTCAGAGGTTAGAATATTATGTTCACATTGATGAACTGAAATTTACATTTATATTAATTGGAAATTCATTCTCATATGTTTTATCAATATGAATACTAGTCATAAAATTATCGTTGGGTCAGATAATTTCATTGAAGAAAGATTGTTTTTCAAGACTTTAGGGTTAGAAAACAGTATTTTACAAAAATTGAAGTTGTACAAATATTGTAAAAATTAACCCCAGGATTTTAAGTCAAATTTAATTCTTCATTGATCAAACATGAGAAAGACTTGTATATCCAAAATGCAAACACAAATAATTAATGCCGCCTATGAAAACTGAGGAAGAAGTTGTATCATTTTTTTGTGTTGGAAGAACTTGAAGTTCTTTCTTTTTTATTTCTTTTCACCTTCCCCACTCCCCCTCCCCACCCCCCCCAAGAAAGCAGTAATGTATTTAAACTTGCTGTGACTGTGAATGAAAATATATGCAGGTTCAGAATGCTTATTGCATATTATGCTCTCTCCAATAGTCTGTATTCAATTTCTAAGATGCAGCTTTTCATGGGCTTCTTTAGCTTCTGGTATTTATTGTTAGAAATGTTCCTCTTCATTAACTTCTAATTTGTTTGCCTCAGTGTCTTTGCAATCTGATTGTAGCCGAGAATCTTCTTGACTAAAAGTAACTGAAAAGTCTGAAATGACTCAAAGTCATGGAGAACTTCTATGGAATTTTCAGTTTCTGTTCAGGCTACAAAAAACCCTGAATTTTCAGTCCATGCCCTGTATAATGCCTTTAGCAATTGTGGAAAGTGAATATGAAGAAAAGCAGCAAGTCATGGTTTTCTTAGGAGGGAATGCTGTAGAATTTTCCTAGAACACAAGTAAGGTTAAAGAAGGTCTCAGTTGTCCTTTGATGGTAAACAATACAACATTTTTATTCTGACTTGGAGAGTACTTTCTAGCTTGAAGGGATGAGGTGTGCTACTCTCTGTCTTCCAGTACAGACAGAGCAGGGCTAAGGGGCATCACGTCTTCCCACACCATCCTTTTGAAGCAAAGAAAATAATAGAATCATAGAATCATAGAA
>NW_009200314.1:0-27061 GCF_000690835.1 Fulmarus glacialis
GATTCTATGATTCTATGATTCTAATTTGCCTGGACTTTGGGGAAACCAGAAGTTTTGCCACTCAAGGTATTACCCACCAGCGCGAGGTGCCAAGAGGACAGTCCCCACCATGCATTCTGGCTGGGAAGGGGCAGTGCCTGCACTGTGCACAAGGTTGCACCAGGAGAGGGGAATTTAATAGTGCGATGTTAAACCTACCTGAGTGAATAAGTGCAGGGACACCGATGTCTCTTATGGCCTTGTGTTAACCTCTACCTGCAGAAAACTGCACATTTAGATAAAACTACACAAGCACAAATTTGTATCTCGTCTCAGTTAGGCACAGAAAGGAGGGATGAAGGACAGTGGAAGATCCTCTGCTGTATATTTGGAGCCTGGACGGTCAGTGGTGAAGCAGTGTGGGACCAGTGCTGAAGTCCTGGTGGAGCACGGTGAGGCACGCTCGGGCTGTGTGGTGCAAAGCCTTCCTTGCTCTCAGATTTGTACAGTGGTGTTAGCAAGAGCTTGGGGTATTCTTCCTTCCCATTAGTTTGGTGGGCTGTGAAAAGGTAAAAACTGCTGTTCTCAGAAATGCCCTCTGCATTCATTAGTCCTGAGGCCTGTCAGTCTGGGAACTCAGCCACGCTAAGCGCACCATAGGTAGCCACAAGATGGTGGCTTAAAAAGTCCCTTGACTGATTGTTTCAAGCTCCTTCCCTTTGTATATGGTCTGCTTCCTTTTCAGTTTCCTTTCTGACTTTCCTCACCTCCTTTATTGCCTTTATTCCCCTGTGTCTCCTACTGGATCCCTCTCCTGCTGCTGTTGTCCCTGCATTGCCCCTGCTCATCCCGTCTCCTCCTCAGCTCCCAGTTGCACTTGGTTTCTGCAGAGCGACACCACAAACCTGACTGACACAGCTGTGCTCCCCCCAGCCACCTCTGCTCCCACCACCGGGAGAAATTACTTTTGTCCGAACACGGTCCAAGGAAGGGCCATCTAGCCCTTATGGCACTGACCTGCATCTCCCAAGGCATGTTCACAGGTCTGCCACAGGCTTCATGGGTGACTGTGGCTAAGCTGCTGAATGGTTCTGTGTGCCAAGTCCTCAACAACTGTAAAATGTGGGCGGATGGACCTGCTGCAAGCTGGCAGTTTGTCAGACCGTACAGCTGGTGAAGTTCGTTACGTCCCCGAGCACCGCTAGTGCCCGTGTGGCTTTCCTCCCATGCTGGTCCAGTTACCTCTTCCTCTCTGGCCCAGGACAATGACCTCTCATTACAACTCAATGACTCTCTGCTGAAAGTGAGATGGTTTGCAGCTGGCCCACTGTTTGAGTTTGGGATAGTTCTGAAGAGATGGCAAGGCTATTGCTCAGAAGGAAACGAAACTCACCCTGGTGATGAGCCTAGCGTTTAGAACAATTTGGAGAGGAGAAATAGAGAGTCAAAAGCTCTCAATGGGAGAAAAGACAGTTTAACGTACTTCTGTATGTGAGTGGGAGGCCTGACTAACATACCTACTGGCCTTCTCAGGGTCCTGGAAGAAAACCCTTGAATTGCCTTCAACTCAAGCAGAAGATTTGGTTTCCCCCTAAGAACACTATACTGTTCCTGAAGAGTTCAACTGTGGAGGCCTGCACTTTTGGTGGTGCATTAAAGCTGTTGTGGGGTGGGAGGAGACGCAGAACCAGGCAGACTGAGAGGTTAAACATTCAGGAGGGGCTGCTAGGCAGAACTGGGCACCCCAGAGATGTGCTTAGCAGTCTTAGCGCAGGGGCAGTGTTTCAGACACTAGTCTGAAGTTCAAAGCATTTGAGTGGGCTACGGATGGAACAGATCCACCTTGAGAGAGCAGGTTGGCAACTATCCCAGGAAGAAGCTGCTGTCTACAAAAGCTTCAAAGCCTCAGTGTAAGTTGTATGCTAAGGTACTCTATTACAGACTGAAAACCACTCTGGGCCTTGCAGGACAGCAGAAAGAGAGAAGATGAAAGACTAATGTAGGATGTTACCACCTCAAGGTAAAGTTGGAGGCAGTGAGCAATCTCTGCATTTATGACTACTAAAAGAAACAAGTCTGATTCTAGTCTTTTCCAATTATTAGAATAATGAGATTTCAACTTCATCAAAAATCACCTGAAGCCCTCTCCAAAACAAAGCACCTTTAGTACATGGCTTATAGCAAACTGAACTCTCTCAAAGCTTCTTTCTTCTTAAGTCAAACAGCAGCTTTTTATTTAACATGTGATCAGAGCGGAGCTTTTAAGAATAAAACCTTCTGCTGCCCCCAGTGAGGGGGCATCTTCCACAGTAGGAGCTCAAAATAACTTTTAACCACAAATGTCCTGTTGCTTCTAAAAATCTTTCAGTTTAACCTTCTATCTTGCCTTTTACAGTCTTTGTTGCACTCAGCTGTGAAGGAAAAGGAAAATTACTGTAAACAAAAGTTACTTCAAAGTCGTAAGAAAAACTTCAGGGAGAACTGCAAAAATACTAGCTTTTCCCACACACCTTTTGTCACAGGTTGGAATGGCCTCACACTTACCCTCCATTTTGCTTAACCAGGCAGGATCTACATTATGTGCTTGAGGGCTTCTCTCCAGCTGCTGGCATGCCCTCCCCCTCACCCTTTGTGGGCAGGGTGGCACAACTGATCAGAGGGCTAGATTCTGAAGTTCAGCCTTTCCCTTACTTAGCACCATCTTGCACCGAGAAGTGTCTACCTGAGTATTGAAAATTTGCAGCTGGTTCAAACGGTGAGGAACCCACAAGGAGATAAATTACTATTGCAATACCGTACCGTAACAAGTATTTGTTTTTGAGTCATTAATCCTGCCATCGGTTCCACTTCTGTAGAGCCGGAGGAACTTCTGAATTCTGAGCTGTAGCTCACCATTATCAGGCAGTATCATCTCAGTAACAGGACACAAATCTAGTAATTACGGTGTAGCTCCTTTGGTAGTTACTCTTCAGTAATACCATTAAGTGAGGCATCACAGTGCAAGCTCTTTTGTTGTATTTGTTTGGATTAAATTTTTTAAGTGGCCCCACATTATCACTTCAGGACTTCTAGGAACCTTCTGGCTGAGCTTAGCTGGTAGGAGCCCATCCCTTTCTCCGGCACAGCCGAGGCATTGTGTTTATCATATAAAATTACTGTGAAGATTGCAGTAAAAATCCTGTATTAGTGGAAGCGTCTTGCCTGTTTTAGCGCCACTGAAGTATTAACAGCAAGGATTCTTTGACAAGGGTACAAGCCAGCCTATGCTAGAGGTGGTGTGGATCAGGCTGGTTGGACAGGTCTGGCAGCATCTGAAGGGGAACAAACCCCTCTAGTCCTGCTGCCTGCATTTGCTGTGGGAAGTGGCATGACATCCTCCTCTTTTTCAGCCATGTAGGCTGAGATCTAGAAGTCCCCTTCCCGCTTGTGCTGCGAGTGGTGATGACAGGGAAGCAGGTTTTCCCTCCATCCTCACAAAAGACAGGAGATAAAGCTTGCATCACGTAACACCTGTATATGTCAAAATGGAAAAAGGAAAACAACCCCCTGGACACACCCTGGCTGACAGTAGGTTGCTGTTTGAACTTGGACATGAGGAACACAGCCCGTTGTGGAGCTGGGTGATGAAGATATCCTCAGAGACCTGGCTTGGCAGTGAATGCCAGTCTTGACGTCAATGTAACAGAAATCTCTTTCTGTTGGACAGGCAGAAGGGGGCTCCTGAAGGATGGGCTGCTCTGTGTGCCAGCTGCAGCAGGGCAACCCAGGCATGACTGCCACACACAACACACTGTGTCCTGCCAGGAAAATATGAGGTCAGGGTGAGGCTTAGGGGATCCTTTCCAGACTTCACACGTCACTGTGGGTTAGTGTGGACAAACCTCACCTTCCCTCTTGGTTGCGGGTGGGAATGACAATTCTCACCAAGGAGAACCTTTTCCACAAGCAGAGGGAGGGGAGGCAAGCTAGACCCAACTCTATGTAGGATCAAGGTCTAGGCTCTTCTGCTGGCTTTCACCTGACCCCTGAAGGGGTCAGTTCTGTTTGCTAAACAAGGGAGAAATTCCTCTTTTGAAAAAGAAAAAAACAAACCAACAAAGAAAGAGAATGTTCAGTTTTCTGTTGCTTTGGCAAGCTAAGCCAGCCACCTGGAGACAAAGGCAAGTGCCAGAGCCTGGGAGAAGGTAGGGGACTGCTGCCTGTGGCAGCATTGGCTCAACTGTCTTTTGAAACCTGACTGAAAAACACCTTTGGAACTATTTACATATTTAGAAGTAGGCAGAGGTTTAAACGCCTCACTAGACTGAGGCCTTCCCTGATTCAGAAGGGACTGAAGAGTCAGTGCTGCAATGTTAAATGAAATGCAGTGGTTAGCAGTGGGTGTGTTGACCTTGTGCCTTCACTTTACACTCACGTTGAGAAGTCAGGGAATGGATTACACAAACTTCATGTAACCAACATTGATTTGAGAAACCAATTACAGTTTTGGATTCTGGCTTTGTATATTTGATATTAAAAGGTAGTCTACTAAATGGTTCTTGTGATGTGTGCCTTGAGAGTTAGGGCACTTAGTCCTGGCACTCAGGACTGAACAGGGAGCAGATATGCTTGAGATGAACAAAAGGTGCAGAGGAGCCGCATCTCTGCCTTACGGCTGCTAGCAGGTAGAAGGAAATGATCGGCTGGGCCAGGTCTTATTTCAGCATTTCAGCTAGCAATGGTCAGAGGTATTTTGGGAGAAACTAAGCGCTGAAATAGGAAAAGGAATATTGTGCCTGTGAAGTAATGAAAGAACAAGACTGCTGGCCCAAATATTCCCAGCTGAGGCGTGATCCTGACTCCAAAGGCAGACTGGTGAGGTCAGTTGAACTTGGACAGACAGAATGCTTTGAGGGCGACAGAAAGAAATGTATCTGTCCGATGGTCCTCTCTGAAGGGAGGGACTATGCTGGGGCGTGTTAAGATCGGTTCCTCCCTCTCCCTCTTTGTAGGAGGAAGCAGATAGAGCCAAGACTGCTTTGCGTGAGGCCACAGAGAGCAGCCATGGGGAGCAGCTGCAGATCCTGCTGAGGGTATCCCTGCTAACGTCTAGGTGGTGATTCCTGGGATAGGCGCTAAAGCTTCAGGGTAGTGAAAGCCCACTGGGGATGAGTGATGGACCTGTGCAAATTTAGATGTCTGCCAACCCTGGTCAACAAAGTTGTAGGAAGCTGCAGTGAAGCAGGAAGTGGTTAATATTAGCACACTTTCCCAAATCTCAATGGTGGAGGCAACCAAAACATCCTGGGGAGGAGGGAGCATGGGTAGCTATCAGTTGCCAGCTTTCTCAAGTGTGTCCTCACAGACACCCATGCTTTTTCCCTTCAGTAAAGAACATGTCTGCTGCACAACACAATCACAGAATCATAGAATAGTTTGGGTTGGAAGAGACCTTTAAAGGTCATCTAGTCCAACCCTCCCTGCAATGAGCAGGGACAATACCATGACGAGATGAGTAAGGTGCCTGGGCAGGCATCAAAACCAATCTAACTTGGAGGAAGGTAAATGGATCCTTTGGGGGGCTGTACTGCATCTGGCACCTAAGCTATCTGGCATAGCTTTCCACTGGGCAAGGAAGATATACTGAGAGATCTGTTAAAAAGTCTTGGGCTTACTGCAGATGGAGAAGTTTCCTTGCCAAGGCCAAAAGCCATAACCAAGTTTCTGGTTTTCCAGCTCTAAGTTCAAATCAATGCCAGAATGCCTACATAACTGAATCTGTGCTAGCGGTGCTAGCGGTGCCACCTGGCAGGAGAATTATACCTGGATATCTGGGCTAATCATCTACTGTTCTTCACTATCCAGCCTGTTGCCCTGTAGTATCATTTCAGTAGATTTAGCTGTGCTGCATGGCTCTCCAACATACCTGCCCCCCAGCATTATCAGGTGCCTGTCTTAGTGTGGGTTAGATTATATTTATGGAAACAAACCCATCATCTCTCAGGAATGGGATGCATTCTCTGTGCAGCACAAAATTAATCAACAGCAGTTGCCAACTTGCTGCTCCTGTGAGCAAATGATCAGTAATGTGCCTCCTGTTACTTCTTTGGTTTCTTCTATTTTCTTTTTTTTTTTTTTTTTCCACTTCTACAATCACAGTGGAAAAATCAATTTTATCTAAGCACTAACCACCAGTAAGTGACTGCATGCACGAAGACCTAGAGATCAAACGATAACAGCAGTTGCCCACTCTTAGAAGGGAAGTGAAAGGTGAACTATCTGCTGCAATATGAATTCAGAGAGCTGTGTTAGCTGTGCACAGCAGAGGATCCTGTGTCAGCAACTGCTCTCCCTGTCGTCTGCTTGGCACAGCACCCCAATGTGCATTTACTTTCCCTCCTAATCCACATGGAAATTCATGGGCACGCTCAAGTCTCTAAAGGGACTGAGCTACCTAGCTTCTGTTGACTGCAGTAAGAGTTAAGTGCCCAGTACATTTAAAGCTTATTAAAGCAGAATGATTTAAACATGTGCTTGATTATCTCACTGATCCACATCTGACCATAGAGAGGATCTGTGATTAGGACACAACCTCCTTCCTACACCAGTCTGCACAAGTGGCATCTCAGTGGTGACTATTTAGGAACAGTAATTCCTGCGGCGCAGAAGACCTGGAAGGAGATTTTCCTCCTTGCAGAGCCATCTCTTGTGGGAGTTTTAATCTGGGTTGCCTCAGATCATTGGTGTGGTTAGTGGTTACAGCCTGCAGTACGGTGTAGAAGTAAAATGAGGGAGTCATTGTCTCATTGAAGTGGCCAGCCAACCCCTCCAATTTGTCTTTACGGTTGGGAAAATCACAACCCATGAGCTGAAAAGCACACGCTGCATCTTGGTCCACACAGGAGGAAAGAAGTCTTCTTGGAGCTGTATCCAGCCAACGCAGGGACTGCATATTGTGCAGACACAATTTCAAATTTCATTCTTCCATTTCAGCATTTGTGGTTTTAGGTGGGAGCCAGGATCCCAGATGCCTTAAAATTGCCATACTAAACAACCAATTGCATCATTAGGTATATAAGCACCTTTTGAACTCTATCTTTTAGCTCTTACTCAGGCCATGAAGGCCACTGCTGTGGAAAGAGAGGTGATTAGAGCATTCCATGGTGTGGGTCTCTTGTAAAAACAGTCATATAAAAAAAGTACAACTCTAAAAAGAAATCAGGTCAGTGAATTCAATGTACTCAGGTTGAAATGTCAGTGCTTGGGAGTATAGACTGATGACAGGCTTTGAGAAACTACTTTGGTGGTTATTTCAATGAGACACGAAACAGAGAGTGAGCGACTGAGTGAGAAAGAAAAAAAAACATTACCACAACGGGTATGGTCTGACTACAGCATCAAAAACATAGAAATTATGTCAGCGACTGCATATTTAACTCTGCTTGTCTCTTTGCCTTGTGTTTGCAACATTTCTTACACAGAAACTCACTTGTCCTCTACAGCCTGATGTAAATTAGTCATACATTGGCAGGCAATTCAGCAGAACTTTCTTGCAGGGGACCATTTACTTCAGAAGGTAGCACTTATTTGAAAATATTTTGCAATATTTTGTCTTCTTTGTAGTGATGCATTTCATTAAAAAAAAATTAGATCCACTTTAGCAAGAATCTGGTTTTAAGCCTTTCAGTTAGCTGCTGTGTTAAGCTTGGTCTCATAATGACATATCGTGTAAGTGCTGCAGTAACATGGGCTTGGTTTCATGGATTCTTTGACCCAGATGGGATCAAAGAATGTTGTAGTAGGTACTTCTGATACGTAAATCTCCACTAGGCAAGGGAGACACAGGAATGAAGCCACTTTCCCCCTCCATGACCTCAGAAAGGACATTTACAATGAAAGCAATCTCTTCCCACTGAGGAAAAGAAAATGTCTGGGTGATGCACAGCTGTATGCAAAGCATTGTGCAGGCGGTGGAGAATAAGAGACTGGGACTCGTGTTAAACTTTCTTCCTTGGGATTTCAGGAACAAACATATATTTTCTGGTCCATATAACAGTTTCTTGTGGGCAGAGAAGGTAGATAGGTGAGATTACGAGCACCTGGCATCTTCATTCAATTGCCCCTTGGCAATACAAGGATTGTATCATTATGTTCGTCACTGTAAAGGTTCATTACTTCTGGCATAACCTTGGGAGGTGCTTTCATCAGAAGCAGTTCTTAAACCTCTTTGAGATAAGCAGCTGAAGGACAATAGTAGGAAACAGACCAAATACAACATAATTCAGGTAAAAGTTCTTAAATTAAAGGAGTATAACTGATAGGAATTTGTCTGCTCAAATTTTTTCTTAATGGAAAAAAGCATGATTTCAATAAACCAGATTTTTCCTTCAGAATGCCTTTAGCTATCCCAGAAATATTTTGATGAAAAATTGAAATGTGTTAATTGGAAAATGCTGCTCTTAAGTCTCATAGGAGTTGTTGTTCCTTATGAATTCCAATCCTTTTCCTGTCTAGGCTTCTGTGAGATCTTAGACCATGGAATGACATTACTCATTGCCTACTTTCTCTATACAAAGCTAGGAAATGTAGTCTGATTGGTTACAAAAGAGAATAAAAGCATAAACAACTGTATAATAACTCACCTGTGCACCTTGGTACTTTTTCTAAACTGGCATTTTTGCTACGCAAACTTCCATCAAAAATCCAACAACTTTTTGTTTAAAACTTTTGTTTTCATCAACATTTTCTCCAAGAAAATAAAATATTTTTAACCAGCTTTTCTGAAGTCAGTCACTATCAACGGGAGGATACATTTACTGCTCTTTATGCTTCTTTCTGGAAGCCAGGCCAGCTAGGAGCTAGGCTGGTTCTAAGAAGTGATGCTGCAGTGAAGCAGAGGAGTGCTCTGAGTATGACTGTGCTCCTCCTTCAGAAATTCCATGTTCAGTCTGACAAAAAAAACCTTCTGAATCTTTATCATTTTCACATGGCCAGCAAACTGTTTCCCATCAATGTTTTTTAGTCTCCCTCCATTTTCAAATTAAATAGCAAGTGCAGTGGTGGAAGAAAACCGATGGGTTGTGGGGTTTTATGAATGCAATTGTATGTCTTGGGCTAGGGGCAGGAGCTAAACGCTGATTATGCAGTCCCTCTCCTTCCCAAGTGCTCTGTTTACAACCTTTGCCCATTTAATCTCCTGAGCCCTATTTGCTCCCGTGCCAAAAACCCTGTAGAAGGCCTTAGGAGGGCTCTGTCTTCTGTCACTGGTTTGACAGAGGTGATCAAGTAATTAAAACATTGATGGATGTCAGTCAATGTGGGATGGATGTCAGTGCTGGGATCATGTTATTTCAGTCCCTGACACCTCATAATGGGTGAGGAGGGCTGCGTCTGACATGAGAGGGTAGACGGAATCAGGTGGGAGTAAGGCTGAAAATGTGAACAAAAAAGATCAAAGGGGAAGCAAGTGAGTGGTTCTACAAAATGGAATGCTGGAGAGCAATTATGAAGACAACAAGAGATGGAAATAAGAGAAATCTAGAAAAGCTGAACAAAGACAGAGGAAGAAATAGGGAGAACAAAAAACTAAATACAGAAATACCAAAACCAGAAAAAGCATGTTTGACAGGGAGTGAAAAGTCAGATGCAAACAAAAGAAGGAAAGTTTGAAAGAATTAAGGAGAAAAAATATATTGACAATAAAGGATGGTAATGTTAAAAAAATTAAATAGGTAATATAAACAACCTGAATGTAAATACATAGTTTACATTTTGTAGTCCAAAAGAATGATGGGGAGACCAGAATCTCAGCTGATGGCTAGTTTTTTGAATCAGATTAGACTGATCTAAATTTAACTGAATGAACATTAAAGCAGGATGGAACAGCGTGGGGTGTGTGTTTTGCCTTTCTTTTAGAATTAAAAAACCCCAACATCCTGAGTCATTCCAGAAGAAACATGTCGGTTCTGGAATAACTCAGATGGTGGTTTTGTTTTCCTTATCTTCAATATTTGCTTTCCTTAATTAGTAGTGGCAGGAAACTAACATGTGGTGAGATTTGACAAACCACAACAACCATATTAGCTAAACGAGAGTAGATTTCCTTTCAGAGCTCCAACATATGAACAAAAACTAACTACATATGGGGGCTTCATTTGCATAACATGCAGATGTTCAAATAGTTGCGTTAAAAAGAAAAAACCTTTTCCACTTGCCACAGCGTGAAGGTGAAGCACAAAGTGTCTGCAAGGAAGGCTGGCTGGGCTTTGTAACTGGGTCAAAAGAAAATGTGCTGAGAAGGTAAGTTGGACTAGTTACCTTGTATTAACTTTGTCATTCACCCGCATGGTGAATTCTTCACCTTCTGAAAGACCATTATTCATGCTGAATACTGAATATATTGCAGACTAAAAGCACGAGATACATGCACGAGATACCTTTAAATTAGAAAACACCTGAATACGGAACAAGATGAACAATAGTTTTTGTAATGGATAAGCTAAAATTCTGATTTATCTTTTAATTAACCGTTAAAATTCTGATTTATCTTTTAATGACTCTCATTCCGTGAAATAGTGTGGATAATATTCAGCTGCTTCACAGGCTAATCTGTTAGTATTCCAAAAGTAGGTTGTTGTCTGAGAGAGATGCTGGAAGCTGTTACTAGCAGCAGGAGTGCTTGTTTGAATATGGACTACAATCATCATGGACTTGGTTAGTGATTTGAAGTCACATCCATTTTTGTAATACAGAGGGAATTTCTACTTCTATTATTCATTATTTGCTGCTTACATGACAGCCATGGTCTAGGTTTGTCTCTGTGTAATGAAGTTTGCTTTGCAAGACCCAGATCTGTCTCTTCAGTCCCAGAGTTATGAGAAAGAAGCACTTAAAGGGCCCACAGTGAAATAGCCTGCAACGAAATATCAGCAAATTCCTTTACCAACATAGAATGTGCTCCTACTCTGACTTTGCTGTTTTTAACAGGATTTGAGCCCATGCTTCAAAATGTCAGACACTGTGAGCAGGAATCAGTGGTTTGCTTCAGAGAGCATTTAAACAGAAAGTGAGTTCTCCGTAAACAGGATCTAGGCTGTCATATATAGCTATGTTATTACAAAAAGTATATGCACCTCAGCTTATCAAGAGTGAATGTACTATTCCTTGCAGCACTTGAGGGACAGGAGATTTAAAAATGAAGCTTGTATTTTCTTTCCAAGAAAGTCCAGAAAATACCTTATGAGCCTCATTTGAAGCCCAAATCAAGTTAATTAGATTATTTCCATTACTACATTTTGACATGCAAATAACAGCAAGTTAGCAAAACAGTACAAAAATGTAGTTACGAAAAAGTAAAAGCCCCTCTTAGCAAAGGTTAAAAGAGTGGCCTGAAAATTTGTGAAGCTTTAATGATAGAAATTGTTATGAATTATGACAGAAATAATACAGTGAAAAGTACTTCACTATTGTGATTAAGGATGTCTCAAAGAATTCACAAGGTCTGGGCACCTCTTAATGTAGAAAACTAAAATACAGTGCAGTTGTTTAGCACCTTCCACCACACCGTTGCTCACACCCCTGCCTCTGTGCGCCCTCTCACATTGACCAACAGCTCAGCCCTCCTTGCTCATCTTCATAGGCCAATTAAAACATAGGTGTCCTTCAGCAACTGCTGCAAGTCACTAAATCTGCACTGCTTCAGACAGTTAAGATACGTTGCTGAGCATGGCGGCTGCTAAGAATACAAGAACTGTCCCACAGACCAAAGGTCTGTTCAGGTCCTACTTCTGAAGATGGCCAGATGCAGACACGTGGGGAGAAGAACATCTGCCTCATGACTTGTTCTTTGATATCCTTGCAGCTGTCAGGAATCTGTCTTTTGACCATTGCTGCACCCTAGTCCTCTAACTGCAGCTGCTAGTTTGATTTATGATAGAAATTTAAAATGGAGATAAACTTAATCATCTGCTGCAATTGTTTCTCTTGGCCTTCTACCTTTACCTCTTCTTCTCTGCACTGAAACTCACACATCTACTTTCCTTCATGTAACTGGACTTTACCAAACCATATTTCAAATGCTCAACTACTTTATGGATTTAATCATAACCTTCCCCAGATCTGTGATGACAGGGAATGGTTTAGTCCAAACAGCAATAAGGAGGGCAATTTAATCTTACAGTGAGCCCACTGAAGTTATTTGAGTCACAATCCACATAGATTTCACACTTTTTTTCCTTTGTATGCATCAAACAGTGAAGATCGTTTTTCAGCAGTAACAGTCAAAACATGCATGCACTGTGTCCACATACGCACAGACACACAATGAGACTCGCATTTCAGGGTTTTTAAGTATCTCTGTGCTGTTCTATGCAGATATGTTGGGATTTTTTTATAGCTGAAGTCAAGGTCTTGGATCCTATGAAAATCAGCCATTGAGAAAATGAAATGTGCCTGCTTAAATGATTATGAACCATTACAACATGATACTTCAAATCTACCATGTCACATTTTGACACTATGCAGTGTTTCATTCACTGGGTGTGGTTAGTGGAAAGCAGTGCCATACTTAAGCTGTTAGGGAGCCACTGCTATTGTGATATGCTCAGTTTTGAAAAAAAAGATGAGCGTGACATCTATCCTGCATTTCTTTAAGTCCAGCATTCTATTAATTTAATCATATCTTACAAGGCTACCTGTATTATTGCCACCTGGTGTCTCTAATGAGATCACAAGCTGCAACTGAATGTTCACACACACAATTTCTAAAATAAATAAGAAGTTTGAAGGGTTTTTTAACTGTTGGGTTTTTTTTTCCCCCCCCTGCTAATGCAAATGTCTAAGTTGTCATCAGAAACTAAGTTCTGGAAAAGAAACATTTATAGCTTTTAAAATTCACAAATCATAAAATGAAGTATTTTCATGTCTAGTTCCAACTAACTTTAACAACAGACCTGAACAGCATGCACACAAACAGCAAATGTTTGTGCCAAACAGGCAAATGCAACTGCATTTTCCTTCTTTACCTGGGCATTTGCATATTTTGTGTTAGCAGTTCTGGCAAAACATTTGGATGTTGTGCACCTTGACATATACCGGATCATTATTTTTTCTTCAGAAGCTATTATTCAATTCAGTAATTAACACTTGTCTCAGTTTTGTAGTTCTACTGTAAGTGATCTTGTTGATTTAAAAGATTAATGATTAAACTGCTCATTTGCATGACATTAAGTGCACCCTTTGCAAAAATAAGCCGTCATTCAGGATGTATTCTGAGCAGAGTGACAATTAACACCCTACTTTTTATGATTCTAATGCTAGCTTGATTATTTAAAAAATAGTATCATTACATAGGTAGCCTAATTAGTAAATGACTTGCCGCCAGCTTGCATGTTTCCGGCACAGATAAGGTTAAATATTTTCCTTTACGTAAAAAAGCAGGTTATTGTTACTGCTTGTCAGGAGGAAGTGGTGATTATTTCAATTTAACTCTGTACCTTTAACTAATGCTGTTATTTCTTGTTTTTCGAATTAAAGTGTTGAGGCTGATGGTAAATGTGCTTGAGGCAGCCACAAAAGCATGTAACAGAATCACACATCCTCTTTCACCTGATCTTCAGACAATTTTCAAATCTGGTAAGTACTATAATGTATGTATGTGTAATAAATGTGTTAAACCGAACACATGAGAAGGAGTATATTTACAATGGCGGGCAATGCTTAAAAAATGCTTATTGATTCCCTCCAAGTACTGAGAATTTTTTTCCATATTGAAATCTGTCTTTTTCCTGAGGTCTTTCTTTATCCATTGTCTTTTGCTTGTTTAATTCAAATAATGTATTCATACTTAAGATTAGTTTGGTCTTACTTTTGAGTACTCACATATTGCTTTCATAGTGAAAAGAAATACGATAACGTGGATAAAGTAGAAAAATAGTAAGCTAAAAAATGCAAGGCTTACATATTTAATAATCAGAACATAAGTATGTTTGTGTGCACATGCATCGACATGTGCCCATATGTAGTATATAAACAATGTTAGAACACACACACCTCCTTATCTATAAGGAAATTAATTTTTTGTAATTACCTAATACATTAATGCTAAGTAAAGCCATAAATCAGCAGATTGTAAATTATAAAGGTGCCTATTGAAAGACAGTTAGAAAGATTTAAACTGAAATGAAAATTGTGTTTATAGGAGTTCTGATTTAACTTCCTTTGCAGCCAGTGCATCTTCTTAATAACTTCAGTGAATGCTGTTTCAAATTCAGAAAAGGAAATCAGCTCAAGAGATTTAAATCAGGTCCTACATCTGATCTCTGCAATTCTGGTTTCAGTCTGAGTCCTTCTCTACTGCTCTCATAACAATGATCTTCCAGAAGCTTTTGCTGGGCAGTGGAAGTCCTTTTGTGAATAAATGTGTGACTGGTGGTGCCCTTGTGAATTCCTGTAGCGTCAGGGAGAGTATGCAGCTCTCCCGTGATGAGTAGTTGTTGTTCCCCACAGGCTTTCTGCTGAGCTCTTCTGAGGACTAGAGAGCCCTTCTTCAGTGCTAATCTGAAGACATCTCTTCTCTTAGCCTTCCTTGCAGGCTGTAGGAAGCACCCATGCTCCCCTTCTTCTAAATGCCTTCACCCTGTCTTCTTCCTCCTACACGTTATACTAATGTTTGAGAGTGGCTTCTTCTAAGTGGAATGAAGAGTGACTGTTTTATAGAGAATATATGCTGTCAGGATCTCTTTGTATATTTTAACCATGCATGTCCTAGAAAGATATGAATGACAGATACCTAGAAAGGTATTTTTCTTGCAACAATAAAATAACATTTTCTAAAATAATAACCTAGACAGGTACTCCTTTAGTGCTGTCTAACTGAAGTTGCAACCAAGTGCAAAGGGTAATAGAAACACCAAGCAAAGGCATGAGTGTCTGGCTGGATGGGGTCACAGGAGGGTAAAGCAAACAGATGGAGACTAGAGTTGCGCAAAGATGGGCTAGGGTACTACAGCCCCAGATGAATTGTACAACTTACCTGCTTGCCTTATACATCTTTGCACTTCTGAGAGACACTTTAAATTGTTTAAAGCTTGCTTCAGAAGTTGTCCAAGTGCTTTCACGCTGTCATATTGCTGCAGTTTCTAAAAATCATCTTTGAAAAGCCAGCAGAAAAAGTTGGAGAGGTGGTTAAAGACTTATTTAAAGGGCAGGAAAGCCAGGGAAGCTGTGATGCTTATGCAACATCACATAGTATGGGTCTTTACCCATCTGCAGCCCTCTGTCATGAGCCAGCCTCCCCACATGAGTCATATAAAGAGTCTCATCCTCATTATGCTTTTGGAGAGTGTTCAGTCCTTTCCCTCCCCCAACTTCCCAGTTATATCTGGACTGCATCTGCCCCACTTTTACAGATTATCTATCTCTCTCTCTCTTTTTCAAAATTCAGGTAATTCCCAAACAGGAAGGATTTGTTTATCTAGACTTAAAGTTGACCCATGCACACTTCCTAATTAGCAGCACAACTAACAAAAAGCAGAGAAACTCTAAATTGCCATTCACAGCCTTAGCAAATATGGGACCTCATGTCATCCAGTCCCTGCAATGACTGCATTGCTGGTATGTGCCATTCTCACAGAGCAGCTAATGGAAAGAAAAGAAGGACTGAACTCATGCAGGGGAATGCTGAGGAACTAAGTCTCCCGCCCGTGGGTTCCTGTGTGAGGTTAAACAAGTCATTTAAGCCCAGCTCTGCACATGCGGCCACCAATGGCATGTTCTCCATTTTATCTGCCTGTGACTTTAGACTCTGTGGTCTGATTTGCAGAAGTCTGAGTCTTGCTGCAGCCAGAGCCAATGGATTTAATCGTTTACATAACTGAAGTCCTTCATAATGCTAAGCACTCTTAAAAGTGATGTTGGGGGGGACAGGTGTCTCAAACTGAACATCTCGAGCGGATACTTACTATAATGACTCAGTGCTCATGTTCCTTCCCTGTAAAATAAAGGTAATAATACCTCCTCACCACAGGCTGTGGTGCAAATTAATTAACTACTCTTTCTAAAATACTTAGGTATCACAGTGATAAGGAAAATAAATTATTTTCATAGAGTGCAGTCTATAACACGAAGATCTGTGCACTGAACAAAGACAAAACAACACTAGTGCTCAGTCTGTTCATATGTTGTGTACTATCCTTTGCCCTATAAGAAGGAATTATCCTGGCATTCTTAATTTATCTCACTAGTGTAATAAAAAAGGGCAAGTAGTGTGAGGTTAAAAGTGTTGAGACACACTGATAAAATGCCAGAGTAAAAAAAAAAGTTGAAGTGTTGTATTACTGTTATGGAGTATATGAAGGTAGTGCTGTTTATTTTGTTCCATATTTCCCTCAAGACACGGATTGCCATTGTCATACAGAATCTCTGAAAGTAAAATTTAATTTACTCTGATTTCTTGTAATGCAAAGTCAGTGTGAAGTATTCTCATTGTCACATATTCTCATATATCGTTTATTAGCTCTATGAATAAACATCCCATCCATTCTTAACGATACTGATACAAACCATCCACTTTCCACAACTGCACATTGTGCTGTAGAGGTGTGTGATTTGTTTAGATGCTCCTGTGTATTGTTGATATAGCTGAAGTGACGAGATTCTTTTTTCAATAAATGTGTTATTTCCAATTGTGTTTTTCTACTTGTTCACATTTCTTGTGCTGGTTTCCCAATCCAATCAACTTTATTTTCTTATATTTCTTTTCAGAAATCCTTGGGAAAGCATTTTGAAGTTCTTCTCAACATATTTTTCTTTCTGAGAAGTGTACTGCCAAAATGAATTTTGTAAGTACTTTATTGATAATCTATATTAGTACATCAATAAAGCAATGAATCTGGAAGTCCCAGCTCTTTGAGGCTGCTGGTCCGAATGCCCTAATCTCAGGAGTGATTAGCTGAAGAGATGTTTCTGACAGCAGAGTTCGCTGTCAAAGCACACTGTTTATTGGGTTTGCACTCTCCTAATGTAACTACAGGTTTAGTGTCTGTGGTGCAGGTAACTGTGTCTCAGGCTAGCCATCCTGGATTGCCTGTCTAGCTGAGTGGAGAGAAGTAATCATTTTTGGGCTCGATTGAGCTACGTTAGTATGAAATGTATAACATGCTAGAAAGGCCTGTTCCCCTCCCTTGATGGTAAAGCAAGTCTAGACCTTTACTTCAAATTCAGACTTTTGCACTGTAGAGTCTTCCGTGATGGCAGACTAATCCTTTCTGCGTA
This sequence comes from Fulmarus glacialis, assembly GCF_000690835.1. Lineage (NCBI taxonomy): Eukaryota > Metazoa > Chordata > Aves > Procellariiformes > Procellariidae > Fulmarus > Fulmarus glacialis. The sequence goes on from NW_009200314.1 coordinate 17,230, forward strand.
ATGTATTTAAAGATGGAAACCTTTGGGCCATCCAAAAAGATTATCTCCATGTTCACATTTTAATTAAGATTTTATAAAATTCTCTAGTTAGTTCTCACGAGTCTCCTCTGCAGTGTTAAAGACATTTGTAATTGGGGTGTGTCATGGGTGGAAACAGTGTAAAACGTAGCGTTGGAGGAAACAACAGTGCTGTTGACTGTCTTGAGGTTAGTTTGATGCAGACTTGAAGTTGAGATGTGGGAAGGACTGGACAGAAGTATTACAGTTATCATAAGGGAAATGTCACTTCCATTTCAAATCACCAAGCCATATAATACTTGTATACTAATTTTCGAAAGATTTCCAAAGTACCTTGTATTTGTATGACTTTGTTATCTATCATCTTTCTGCTATATAGAAATTAGAGATTAACACCAATGTGTTAACTGGTGATCTTCTTTTTTACAGGCAGAGACTCGTACCACAGATTATCCATATTATTCAGACTATGCCTCTCTAATCACACAACCTTGTTCTAAGCTGGAAGTCAGGAACTTCACAAAAGCATTTCTGCCAGTTGCGTATTCATTGATTTGTATCATCGGGCTAGTTGGTAACATCTTTGTAGTGATGACCTTTGCTTTATATGAAAGAACCAAGTCCATGACGGATGTGTACCTCTTCAACATGGCCATAGCAGACATACTGTTTGTTCTCACTCTCCCGCTGTGGGCAGTGAATTATGCTGCTGACAAATGGATTTTCGGTGATTTCATTTGCAAAATGACCAGAGGTATCTATGCAATCAACTTCAGCTGTGGCATGCTGCTTTTGGCCTTTATCAGCGTGGACCGGTACATTGCTATCGTACAGGCAACAAAGTCATTTAAACTCAGGGCAAGAACGCTTGCATATAGTAAACTCATTTGTTTGGTCGTGTGGGTATCATCAATTTTAATCTCTAGTTCCTCTTTTCTATACAGTGAAAGTTACAGCTTCTCCACCAATGAAACTAAAGAGATTTGCGATCACAGATTTGACAGAATGTCTGAAAGCACGATGCTGAAATCACTGCTGCTGTGTCTACAAGTTGGATTTGGATTTTTTATACCTTTGATATTCATGATTTTTTGTTATACGTTCATTGTCAAATCCTTGCAACAAGCTCAGAATTCCAAAAGAAACAAAGCAATCCGTGTGATCGTATTAATTGTAGCTGTTTTCCTAGTTTGCCAGGTGCCTTATAACATTGTTCTTCTCGTGATAGCTGTAAATATGGGCAAGATAGACAAATCTTGTGATGATGACAAGATAATCGCCTATGTGAAATACATCACTGAAGCCATAGCATTTTTACACTGTTGTGTGAACCCTGTGCTCTATGCATTTATTGGAGTGAAGTTCAGAAGTTATTTTGTGAAGATAATGAAGGACCTATGGTGCATGAGATACAAGAAATACAATAAACGTAGTTCAAGGACAAACTCTGATATTTATCATTCAAGACAGACTAGTGAAATTCTGACTGACAATGCATCTTCTTTTACTATATAATACAATTTGAACAACATTATTACTGAAGGACTCTTCTCACCGAGCAACCCAAACCAGTGGCACAGTGCCTGTGATAGCAAGTCATTTGGGCTTCTCTGCACCTCTAAGGGAGCTCCCACAATCTACACTCCCTTCAAGGAAAAGAATTAAGATAAAAGAATAACACTGTCCTGTGGAAAACTGAAATCTTATTCACCTCTCTTAACATTCATGCTCTTCTAAAGTGCATTCCTTAGAATTATCAGGAAAGTGAATTTTACAGAGGAACCCTCCTTGTTTTCTAAGGAAAAATTGCATCTCATCTGTCCTACGTCACTGAAATATCCCAAAAGAACTAAGCAAATGAATCAAGTTATATGCAGGCTTATTCTACTCACATTTATGTTGTTTCTGTTAATTACTTCTACCTGGAAACTCTATTTAAGTGTAGGTCTCCACTGTGCTTTTGTTGCAGACAGGTTACTGTGATAATACTAACCTAAAGAGATGGCATTTTGAGCAAAGCATGGCAAGGAAAGCAAACAGAGAAATGAAGAAACAGGCTCAAGGCTGCTGGCATAGCTGGGCTTAAGTGTTAGGTCTCATAAATCTTTGCCCAGTTCTACACTCCGCCTGCTCATCGGGAGTTGCTTTCACCAAAGCTGAAGCTGGTCAAGCCAACAGTGACATGTCTACTAAAAAGAATATTAGAAAAAAATAAAATTATTAATTAAAGAGAACACTGAAATATCCACAGAAAGGTTTTCTGACATCTCCTGAGATTATCTTTTGAATAGAGAACAGAGCTTTGCTTGAGACATTCTTCTCTTCACTTGGCACAGGATTCAGGTGCTGAAATCCATCAAAGCTGATCATCTGGTGAACGTGTCTTTGTGAAAAGTTGTTTCTTTCTAGCTGAAATTCACGCTCCACTTTTTAGAAGGCAACAAACTGTACAGAACTGCAATTATTCCAACACTTTTTGTTGGAACTTGATTGGTGACAAAACACGATGCATTTCTTGGTATTTAGCTACCATTAGCAAAGTTTCCTTAGGAATGGATTTACTAGCACAAATATGCATGTATGAAATTTACTCTATTAGCTTCAGAAATTATTAAGGACTATATCTAAAAATAAGACCAGAATCTGACTTAATCCAGCCAGAATTTTTACTGAGTTAGTCAGCATTTGACTCACTATGAATATAGGAATATTTATAATAAATGCAATTAGTTTTACCCAGCCATGACTTTTCAGCAAACCTTCAGTGGATCTTCCGCTCATTGAGTGAGCTTCACCACACGGTAGCAGTCATGGTGGGATAGCGAGGTAGACAGGAGCAGGAGCTGGAGGGCAGAGGGGCAGGATGGAGGAGAGGAGCACCACTGCTACCTGTTTGCAGTCTGCTGAAGTACCTACCAGCCCTCTGCAGTTCTGCTGCAATGTGAGCAGAAGCTATGGCAGTGTCTAGATTTGCTGTTATGTGGGATTTTACACTCCTATGGCTGTGTAAATTAATGCAATTTGCAGCGTGCTGTTTACCTTGGTTCGTTGGTTTTTTTAAAGTTCACGGCTGAAGAGGCAGTGGAGCTTGGATGACTAACCACATCTTTCAGTGGCAATGCAAAGGGCCAAGAAGGACAGTGCTGGAGCTAAAGATCTCTTGAGGAAGGGCGTTGATATAGCACGACACGAAACTAGCACTGCCTTGGCGGGTGCAATCCATCCTTGTTTACGGTGCAGTGTGAGGTTTTTAAATATCAGTGCCAGGTGTGATAAAGATTGCATATATTTATCATGACTGAATAGGAACTTAGGCAAGAATATGATATGAAATTATGTAAATGCAGATGCATGCATTTGCTGTATATAGCACTGATGATTTTCTGGAAGAGAATTCAGCAAATAAAAAATGTAACTGAAAAGCAAAAAAACCCCTCAGATCTAAGAGTTTCTTGCTACATGTATTGCCTTGAAACATTCTCTTATTCAGTGCAAAACCTCTCATATCTGAACGACGTACCATCTCTCCCTCAGAGGTTGGGCGAGGGAGTGTGCTCTAGGGCTGGAAGTCCACGACTGAAGCCCACCGAGCGCTATGGTGGCTCTCGGGCAGAGCCCCACAAGGCTTGAAAGCATACCCCCACCCTCCTGCCGGCCCAGCTGCCATGCCTGCATTGGTCTTCAGCTGCTGAACAACCCAAATGCTGCCCCAATGGCCGCCGGGGTGGGGCTCGGGGTGATATGGTGGCCAAGGGGCAGTCGCTGACCCTGTCACTGTCACCGTCCCACCTGAGGGGGCTGGCTGACAGACCTCGGGCAGAGAGGGAGGGCCCCAGGGTACGGTGAGTGTGCCATAGTCGTCGTGAAGTGGTTCCTGGCTGAAGGAGCATCCTCCCTTGGGGATGAGGGAGGAGGAGGAAGAGAGCAAAGCTCGGTCCCACAGGCTGGGGCCTCCCCCGGGGAGAGGGGCCCGCCAGGCTGCCTCTTGGGTTGCCAGCCCCTGCTAACTGTGAGGAACCCGGGAAGTTGGAAACGGTGGTGGTGGGACATCTGCCTCCCGCGGGAGGCAGCTCAGCCTTCTGGCTGCTGTCCTGTGGGAGGGAAGAATGCTCACTGGAAACGAAAAGTAGAAAATGTCTCCAGCTGTTCCCTGATTCCTATCGGTGAGAAGTGTTGCTAAGGGAAGGGGAACATGGTGCGTATGTGGGACTGAAACAGTGCTTGGGGTCTGAACAGTGATGATGTCAAGGCCTTGCTAAAAATCCCACTTGAGGTACAGCCAAAATCTCGATTGCCATGAATGATCGTCTCTGGGAGAAATGGGCGGGAAGGGTAGGATGGGCTCTCAAGGGGCTGCTGACCAGGTAGAACTGCAGCTCCAACCTGCGGGGTGCTGGCTTTCTTACTCAAATTTTGAGGGCAACTACAGAATGGAAGTTGGGTAGTTAAAAATTTAACTTACATGCAATACCTTCTTACCATTTTTTGTGAAATCTACCATAAGGTAAAAGAGCAAGACCAGTTCAGAGCGAAAACAGTGGAGGAGGAGAACCCCACTGCTCAATGTTCAGCAGCAGGCGGCCGTAGTGGCAGGTTGGCCAGCGGATGTTGCTGACGGGCCCTCAGATATTCTGTCTTTCCTTCGGTGGTCACATCAGCAGAACTGACAGGTAAGCTAGGGTTTGTGTTGGGAGTTTAGGGCATGAAAATAGCACAGATTTATAGGAACTTGGGTGTTACTTTCCCTGCTTATGAAGTAATTTTTCAGAGCTTGCTATGGATGGTGCTTTTTACTATTATTTTCATGTTGTGGTAGCTGTGCAGTACAATGCATAGCAAATACATGGTGAAATTTTCTTTTCTGTTGCATGTGTTCCATCCATTATTTTTGAAGAAAAAAGACTTGTTTTTATATAGGTCCTCGTTCCCTACCATATTTAAAGAGAGAAGGATACATACTGTGTTGTGTCATGTTGTACACACAGAAGATGCGACTGATAAGCTTCGAGAAGACAACTCATACCTTTCTCCAGCTGGGGCCTCGGGCTGGGTTGTGGTATTGGCTGCATGTACAAGGTCTCTGCTTGTTAGTGGGTTCCATTCTGCTTTTGGTGGCTCCATGGCGGCCCTGCTTGACACTTCCCTTTCAAGCAGTTCAGAAGGAGGTAGGTCATCAGTGCACAGTGTTAAATAAAGGCATAATATCTCAGTGCAGACAGCCTAAAGCTAAATCTGTTTTCTGACACATATCATCCTGAAAACGGACCTAATTTATTGATTGGCTTTCCATAAAAAGTGGCAACTTCTTCCCATGGTATTTAAATTTCATGTGCTATCTTTTATATTTACATGTTAATTTTCTTAGAAGAGTGATCACTATAAGCTAGTGAACCTGCAAGAGAGTCACAGTGGACAGACAAGATCAAAGTCATTTGGGCCTTGCTACTAGCAAACAAAGGCAGAGGAAAGAAAATGAAAATTATATGCAAAGATAGGTACCAGTTGGATATGATGAGTGGAAACTGAAGAGAAACAGGAAAAAACAGTCTAGAGAGGAACATTTTGTGATGGAAGTTTATTGATAATGATTAAGTACATAACAGGTATAACTCTGATTTTATGATTTAGACCAAACTCTGCTTTGGATCTTTGTAGGGCAATCTTGTTGACTATAATTTGAAAGTTTTGGGGGTTTTTGCTACGAAAGTAGCAAGAAGATGGCGTTTGAACCTTTCAGAATTTGGACTGAATTGGAAAAAATAGTTTTAGATTAAGTGAAAATTATAACATTTTCAAAATGTCAAAACAATTTGTCTCATGAAACATCTAAAATGTTTTGACATTTCTGGTTAGTTTTCAGATACTATAATAAAAGCCACGGAAATGATTTCACAAAACCACCGAAAGAGGCTCAAAATCTGTCTTTTTATGCTGCTGCCAAGCAATCAGGGTATTCCCTCCTATCACTTCCTGTGGTAGGAGGTACCTGTGTCCTGCCACAACCTGTGGGTTCATACCCTCTTTGAAGCAGTCTACGTAAAGTACAGCTCCAAAAACAAAAAAAAGGAGGATGTTTCACGCTTAAATTGTACTACACCAATAGCTCTTAATTCTCTTCTGGGTGGTGTAGTTGCAGGTCCTTCAGGCTGAAGAGGGAATTAAATGACACGTCCTCTACTGTGGGTGAATGACATGAGACCTTGTGGTAATGATGTGACCACTAAGCAAGGAGTTGTTCTCTGGGCAGCTTTTAGCATAGTTAAGTTCCTTTATGACAAGTTCCTTAAAAAAAAATCTCCATTTTCGATTGAATGAGCTCCACTATCTAACATGAGTTGAAAAGTGTCTGGGTTTTATTTAGTCAAGAAAACAAAACCTACTCATTAAAAAGCTATTTTGATGGTGAAAGTTCTTATCCACCAAGTCAGGATCCCTTTCCCTAAAAACTTAAAAACCTGTTGCTTGTACAATTTGCTAGCTGATATCCATAGTCAGTTTTCTTTGGATTGATGGTATTATGTAACCCAACTATATATCCTGATGCACCATTCATATTTTTAATGAAATCATCATCTTCTATTTATTTTCATTGCCCTTTTATTAGAAATACATACTGAATTACTGTATTATCAATTTTATCTATATATATAAACGAGTTGAATTAATATTCTTCTATCAAAACTTTTTAAAGCTCTTTTCAGTTTTAGTATAGCTTTGTCATTCCTCAACATTTATTTTAGTTAATACAAATTAATGTAATAATGTATATTTAATCTGTAGTAACTGAAATTTATTTATAAACTTGTGATTCACTGAGGAAGTAGAGAACACTCAGCTCCTTCCATAAGAAACAATGCCTGAACATTGAACTAAGAGCTTTTCTTCAAAATAGAAAATATCTGTGTTCTTGATTTACATCAACCATAGACAGCCCTGACGCTTCAGTACAAAACATGGTAGTTTTATTTGTGAAGCATTTGTGCTTAGTCCTTTCTAGCGGTTAGGAATTATAAAGGAAAAAAGCTATCTAATTACCAGAAAACTGGTGATATTTTTTTGTTTCTTAGCCTGGATTGAATCATCCAGCTACGGTTTTGTTGTGATTTCTGATCCCATTTCTGAAAAACTTTTACGGAGATATGGAACCATTAAAGTACTTAAAACTGGAACTCTACTTGCTATCTTTGATTTTCTGTGTTCATCTTTTGGTAGTATTCAATTTTTAACCCATGAATTTCTAGTAGGTATCAGATCAAGTTTTGCTTCTAGTCCACATAATTTGTTATTATTTTTTGCTAGTATCAAGTATGTTTTTATAAAAACAATTTCTAGGTTCTGTATTCCACTACAAAAATACAGAATGGAAGAGAAAAAGGAATACTAAGATACAAAAAATGTACTGTTTGTTAGAATGCATGAATGGTGTGTATTTATGGTAGACAGTTTGATTTCTAAGAGAGATCCATTTATGAATGTCAAAATAGTCTTATTAATGTATCCTAGATGAATTATAATGTATTGTAATTACCTGTCTCATAAAATTTTAATAGAAAAATGTAAACACCTTTGTATTTATTTTTCTGATTCAGATTCAAAACAGATTCAGCTCATACCAACAGTGGTAAAAATAGTAATGTTTTCAAAGGCTTTTTCCAGTTTAGGGTATATTTAGACCAGTGGATATGTGTGTTGGTTTTACACTTCAGAAGCAGCTGCTACTAATAAAGGACAGTATCAGCAGGGATGCAAATAGTCAAAACAGAGATTGAAGAACCTGGTGTACCTTTTACATTGTAGTTAATTTGGCATTAGTGTTTGCTAATGAAAGTATTATGTACTCTGGGATTTTCATGAAAATAGGATTTTTTAACAGACTTATCAATGCAGGAAACATTTTCTACCTTGTCCTCATTAACCTATCCTGTTCTTGTCTTAGGCTGCATGCAGCTGGATTCATTACAAAATATTTCTAACCGCTGATGCTCTCAACAGTTTTTTTCCCCTCTCACATTTTCTATAAACACCTGTCATTTTGTAATTTGACTTTAAAATATGTTATTGAAGAAAGCCATAGAAATCATGGTTTTAAGATGTCTTTATTGCTCTTACTAGAGGACTAAATTCCTTTTCACTTTTTCTGTTCTTTGTATTTATTTCCTTAAGGGTACAAATTATTGGTTTGTTGTAATTATACAACACTGCAGAAACATGTTAACTTGCACAAAATTGTTACTAAAGTTGCAAAATATTGGACATAAAAACTCAATGATCGCTAATTCCACTCACTTGATTTTTGTGTGAATTACTTTCTAAAATGCTTCCTTATTTGAACCTGTGAAGCCACATTTAAAATTTCCATGTTCAGATTATCCTAAACTGACTTTCTATCTCTTAAATCTCTACAGATTTGAGGCCCAAAGACATGCTTTTAATCACTTAGTTTAGCCTTATAATATAATAATACGATTGTATATTATGACTATATAATGAATAACATATGTGCATTATAAGCTTTACCTTGTTGCTTTCCTCAAACCTAAGGTTTGTGGCTGAACTGAAATTGCGTGAGATTGTTGCCTATTCTCTGCACCCTTCCTAGAGGGCTGTTGCTGCTTCTTGTCAGTGAAGAAGGAAAACAGTGAAGAACCTCATTTTCTCTGAAAATAGATTAGTTTTCCTCCTTTCAATCTTTAAGTGTTTTTATCTGATCTTAATAGGTCCGATAATGGTAAGCTTTTATTTTACCATGAAACATCCACTGGCAACTGGGCTTGCAATGTCTGGAGGGGCAACAGCTGCTGCTCTTGTGCAGAACCAGGTGCAGCCATAAGCTCTCAATAATTATGAAGGGCTAGGCTGTGTGCTTATTGTGCAATTCCAACAACAAGTATTTTTCCTGGTTTTGCTTACAAAACCCTCAAAAATATATTGCTTTTCTGGATTTTTTTAAAATATGGAATTTCATTTTACCGCTTCTGTTTTTTTTCCATTACGTCTTCCATAACAATCAAGTTATTTAACCATTGCTACGTTCTCTAAGGGCATTTATGGACAATTTTTTTCCTGGCAAAACAACTGTGTAAGAAACTTCTTGCCCTGAATGTCTTTTTACAAGTCTCACATTCTTAGGTAAGACTTTGTACCTGACTCTGAGTTCTGCTAACACCTTTTAGCAGTGCTTTATTCATATGTATGAGCTGTGCTTTCAGGTTATTGAAAGTTATCATGACTCAGCTGAGGGGCACCAGTGACCTTCCAAAGGGAGGTAACTTTTTAAACCTTAGCAAATATCAAGCTATGCCCCAAAATAATCCCAGAAAGTGGTGCAAAATGTAGGAAAAGAGGAATGTAAACAACTGGAATAAATCCTGAAGTTCTTCTCAGTGCTGCACCCCATCTTTAAGTTCTGTAGAAAGCTAGTGGAATCATTTTTGTCAGATTTTCAAAACTTGGTGGTAGCAGTGCATTATTGTTTTGTATCAAGAGGTGCTGGTTTGTTACCATCCCAGTAAGAAAGGCACTCAGAGTCTGTAAGGCATCATTTAAAATGCTATTTTATTAGAGCTAACACAATAAGGAGAGAAGAACATAGAAATAAAATAAGAAATCCCCAGTTGCACATGCAAACAGATCTTTGAAAAATACCACTGTATTATTTATTGTAAGGGTATCTATATGATACATTTCCAGATGAAAACTGTATGACTTAGACATTTCAATAGATAATGCAACATACATTATGGCACACATTTACCCTTCATTGAGGAGGAGGCTGGACTAGATGATCTAGCTGGACTTCAGTAAAGCCTTTGAC
>NW_009200315.1:0-30038 GCF_000690835.1 Fulmarus glacialis
CGCCCGCCCCGCGCTGGAACCGCAGCCCCGAGCAGCGTGGTCGGAGCCAGCCTCCGTCTGCAGAAGGAGACATTTGCATACGTGCCATTTGCACACGTGCCAGGGTTTTGCATAGACTGAAAAAAGCTCACGGTTGTTTCCACTGAAGGGAGCTTAGGTGAGTGATGCTCAAGGTAAACAAGCCTTCAGCTGCGGAACCCATCCCCGCCAGCTTTTACAGCTTTTGCCGCTGCAGCTGCTGAGACGACTGCCTGCGCTGCACAGGCGTCGTTCACCTGGGTGCAGCACTGCTGCAGGGCGCAGTTCAGGGAGGCTGGGCTAAGCGCTAGTGCAGCTTAATAAACAGGAGGTAGCGCATTGGTGAATACTTAAGTTGGTAGGTAGATTAGATTTGATACTGGGAGAAGAGACTATAAAACCAAAGGTTAAGCGATCTGTATTGTCACTCAAAGGAGCAAATGACATTTTTCTTTCCTTGCCTCTGAATTACCTGCAGTCTCAGTACTAATTTTTAATTCTCTTAAAGTTTGCTCCTTGCAACATACGCTGGTTAAATTCAAGTCAGGACTTCAGTATTTTTCCTGTTTAATGGAACACTCTTTACCTTACAAGCAATACAGACCTCCTCTAATAAACGTATTTCAACTCTTGTTTGTTCCTGAGGGGGGTAACAGCACAATTTTTCTCACCAACCGTCCAGGTACGTGTAAATAGTCGGTTGTGAAGTTTGTGTGTTCAGAGTAGAGCTAGTGAAGTGCCAAGTTCCAGGAGTAACGTAAGTGCTCCTTATAAAGGTAGCATTTCTCACAACAATCATGCTTTCTCTTTTTAGCAGACAAGCTGTACTAGTTGCCGTCGGTTTGTTTTTCTGATAGCCTCCTCTCCCAGGGAAATAAAATCCCCAGCAAGCAGCAACGACTGCTGTAATTGCTGAAAGCAGAAATAAATTCACATTCAGGACTGATCTACTAATAACATTTCCCCTCCTTGCCCCCAGCCCATTATCTATGTTTTGCATCAGTTACACAGAAGCCTAGAAGTGACCAGGCAATTCTGAAACCTGAGCAGCTGAAATTATTTCTGTGCCTCCTCACCACCAAGGAGCTCGATTCATCTCTGGCAATTACACCATGGTTAAAACCCGAACTTTTTCATTCCACTGAACATGTACATTTTTCAAAATACACACACTGGACTTGGAGTAACCCAGAAATAGCAAGGTATTAAAGCAGACAAGAATTTTACTGCTCCCATATACAGGGTATTTGTAACTTATCTTACCACATTTGAATTATTATTTTCTCATGTCTAAATGGCAGCCTGCCAGATGCCTCTATCTCTTGAACTGCTTCTTTGTATGCTAGATCCAATACAAGCATCAGCATCCATTAATGTTTCTATTTTTGCACCGAGCACCAGCTCGTAAAATGACAAATATGATAGCAGAAAACCAGAATTTAATAGAGGCTGCTGATGATCAGAGTCACATTTTTCCTGGTGAGAAGTGAAAAGATTTTGATGAGATCTAAATAAAGTTCTTTGTCATGTGCAGCTTTGGGGATTCAGATGAGCACTGAGTGGAATTTGCCCCTTTTTTTCTTAATATGAGATATTTAATATCTCTGCTCAGGACTCATCTTGTTTTCTTGCTGGAGGAGAACATGCTCTAGAGAGCATTTCCAACCTCCCTGCCCTCTCCCTTGTGATTTTATCTCAAGTTCACATACAAATCGTTTTCTACCATTATTCTACAATGAAACATTCAGATTTGGTACTTTGGTCTCCTTTGAGATGGGAGGATACAAATCCATGCACCTTTTAAAATAAAAAGGCTCCTTCATTTATACTTTATAGTTTGAACACTTTATAGCGCAAAGGGCTTACTTCTAGCTCAAGATCCCACTCTAGAAAGTTTTTTCCCCCACAACATTTTTCGGTTTCCATTCAGCCATAAGAAGTCAGGATTCAAATCCTTCCTTTCCCCATTTTTCTCCTTCATATACAGCAGCAGAGCTCACAGTATAATCTGCATCAAGTGTTCCTCTTGATTCTGCCTTCATAACGAGGCGTTTTAAAGGGCATGTGCAAGAAAGTATAGTTTATACTGCTTACTATAATGGAGCTAAGAGGATGATAGGCGAGAGAGACAGCAACCATGCAAAGCAAGATTTCTGCAGGAATAGATCTTGTAGTAAGTATTTAAGCATCGGGTCCTCTATTTCATTCTAAGTGATCACTAGCAGGGGTATATCATCAAAACTGACCAGGTATGCAACCATATTTTGGGACAGCAGAGCCTAATTTCTAATTGTAAGAATGTTTCAATCAATTATTTTATTTTAAACCAGAGTCACAGCAGGTAAGATAAAAAAAAAGCTGCTGTCACCAAAAGCTGAGATTGTCAGGCAGGACTGACGAGCTCTTTAATTAACAGTGGGGTTGGCTCTCTTTGGGAAGATCCACCCAGTGAACAAACTCAAATCTAAAAAAGTTTGTCCAATTTAAAGCCTGAATGTTGCCCCAGAAATTATACATATACAGTTATATACATATATAAAAAAATTAAAATAAAAATACTGTGTGTATATATAAACATACACATATAAAAGGATAGTAACAACAGCCTTGCTTTTCCCCCCTGCCCTTATTTAGCTGTCCTTATCAAAATACTCCTAGGAAGCTGTTGGTATTTAGCATTGCAGCCAGCACAACTTTGGATAGCCTGTGTTTGTCTTTAGTTTGTGAATCGTTAAAGAAATTGGACATGAAGAGGCACTTGTTTGTGTGACTTCCCCCACTGTTCAGGGGTAGATAACCCTGAATAATGACATAGCAAGGCTGGATTTTACTGGCCCAAATATCTTGCTCAGATTTGGTTCCCACTCCTCCTCACCTTTCAGACAGCCCTTGCCCATATCAAAATTCCTATTTTCCTTTTGGAGGGGACTTCAGGAAGGGAGTGTTTTGGCTGGCGTTAGGCAGGCAGTCATACAATCTGCTGCAAGTTCTAAAGCAAAACTCCAAGAAAATATTTCTTACCGCAGCAAGAGCTGTAACTTCACCATTTTTCAGAAGGCGAATAGCATAACTTTTGGAGATGTCCCATGTCCAGAACATGTACCACTGCCATCTGCAGAAATATCAAGGTGTGATTCAGCTACAGTGCCCAAACTTCTCTGTAAGCACACAGACACGCAGTCACACCATTGCTCCTTGCTAAGATTTCAAGTCTGGCACTTGTGGCCCTCATTTCAAGGTAATGCCAGAAAAATATTTTTACGACTCCAGAGACCTGCAGTCACAGTTAGGCTAGAGAGAAGGGTAACCTTAGTCAGCTGTGAGAGTCGGTGTTCATAAGCCCATTTACTTGCCAGGTATCTCAGATAATTTCCTGCTGGGTAAGGAAATGTCCTCTCTATGGAGCAAGGGTAACTGAGAGACGCGATGTGTGGATATCACACTAGAAGTCTGCTACCAAAACAGCTTTTCTGAGTCCCAAGGAGTCACCTTATTCCCCAGTAGGACCTTTCTCCTTTCTTTTCCATGACAACTGGTCACTCTGGTAAGTTTGGTTTATGGTCACTTCATGACTTGAAGCTCCTGCTGACTTCAATGGGAGTTAGGCCAATATCAGATGCTTTTCAAAACTAATGTCTGAAATACACCTCAAAATTTAAAAAAAAAAAGTTTTCAAAATAAGACAAATGAGAACAAAGCCTATTCCACAATGTCTATTCCACACAGTTAAAAGGCTCACACAGAGAGCCTTGAAGCATACTTCAGCTATGGTCTAGCTTGGTTTTGTAGTCTTTAGCTTAGTGGATGTGTCCCCTCTTCACTCAACAAGGCTGCATCCGAGTTCTGTACAGAATTTTCTGCTAGCTTCAGGATTTTAGTTACCTTCCTAGAATACGGAAATGGGGGTGGAAGGAACCCAAATTCTCACCTTTGAATTTTTTGGGGGGAACCAGAAAGTGCTGAACTTGCTGATAAATATGGTTTAAGAAGCTTTTCACTGTCATCGTGATGAGTAGGAAAACTTTCACTGAGACTTGAGGTCGTGGAAGTAAAGCTCTAATTAATTTCAGGAGAGCATAGACAGTCAAGTCAGACAATTCTTCTTCAGGTTCAAAAGAGAAGAGACTGAAAAAGGCTTTGACTCATCTGTCATTTATGCTGCCCTAATATACATGGACTACAGAACTCCTTATGAGAGCAAACGCAGACTAAAGAGGAATTCTCGAAGCTCATTATACGGTACTTGCAAATGAGTTGAAGTGCTAAGTCTTTGATTTCTGGAGTTACCGAACACTGGCTCAAATCCCGGCCCCCTAGCACACAGCCTGCATAACTAGGACATACACTGAGGAAATCAACAGGAGAGAGCTTTTTCCTTCTTAAGAGTTCAGGGCAACAACGGAGCCACTTTGCACTTAACCATTCAGTAATTGCATCTCTAATAACTCTCAAACATGACTTTTCTCCACTGCAATGGTGAGCACGGTTACATATCTGCCGTGTCCTACCCTTTTCTTTCCCTTGTCCTGAGAAGACCCTATTAGTTACCCTCCAGGATGTACAGTGTGGGTCTCCTTGCTCTCTGTGCAATAGACCCAGTGCCTGCATGGCTCCGCCTGGGTGTTCAGAGAGATGGTCAGATTTGGGAAGCTGTAGCACACATTGCATCCATCTGAAAAGATTAACATTTCATTGTTTTATTTTTGTCTCTGACTTAACGAGCTCCCAAATCCTCAGCTCCCTGCTGCAACACTGCGTATCAGCCCGATCCCAACGAGCATTTGTTACACCACTGGCCAGGAGGGCCAGAGCGGGGACAGGAGCGTTTCAGTCGGAGCACATTCCCTAGCCAGGCTAAAGCATGGGCAAGTGCCAGAGCTATGCATCACAGGGACAGTTAAAAGGCATTTTTTTATGCACCTTGAATTCTGGGGAGGAAAAAAGCCAGCTAACATTGCCATTTCCTTCTTTTTGCTGTTTAAGGGTGGGAGGGGAGGAGAGGGAGAAAAGAAACACTTTCATCTGGAAGTTCTTTTCCAACATAATGTCATCTGAACATGGAGGATTAAACCCTCTGCTAACAGGCTGACATAAATCAATTGCCTTAAAGCATTGTAGCTGCATTAGATCTGGCCCAAAGCTTCTTCAGTCTTCTTTTGGTCATCAGATAATGTATCACTAGTTAATTTTGGCATCACTAGGACTCCTTCATTTAATTCTCAGGAGGCAAAAACTGATACGGAGTTACACGACTGAATAAGCATCCTCCATGTGATTTACTTCTTTGTGATCACTGAGCACTCAATGTATGAGCTCTGTCTTTTTGTTTTGTCAGATTGAGCTGCCATAAAACTCAATAGCTGAGTCAAATTTTATAATTATGCAATTAAAATCAGGAGGGAAACCTTCCACAGTCTCAACAGGAAACAGTCTAAGGTAATAGCTTTGGTGTTTTTTCTTAAGATGTACCTCAACTACACGGTTCTTCTATTTGGGTTTGAATTTTTTTTTTTTTCAGCTAAATAAACCCATACTGTGTGGGCTGTTTAAAGAGTGCTGATAACATCATCAAGGCTGTGTCTGATCACTATGCTGGGAGCATACTAGATAGAAAGGGGTTTATGCATCTCAAAATGCCCCAGAGACACTGGCAACTTACAGCCCAAGGGGGCAGAAATAATCCTTTTACTAAAGCCCTGCAGTAGGTTCTCTGGACACCACATGGGATATCCATCACCAGGGGTTTCCAAGAGGAGAGGGAGAAAACACCAACAAGCATATCATCAGTAGGGTTTAAGAATGTAGTCTCTCCTGCTTTGTGGAGGAAGAATGGTCTAGATTCCTTGTGATCATTTCTATCTCAGTTGGTTTTGATGTTTTGTTTTGTTTTGTTTTTTAATGGATAAGACTTAATTATTCCTTTAATCCACAGCTGAGGAGCTACAGGCTCCTCAAAGGTAAATCACAATTCATTTTGTGGCGGTTTTCTGGATTAGTAATTACATGTGGAAGAAAAACAAGCCTCTCATGAATTATACATAGTTATTGGTTTGATTTCAAAAGCTCTTGACATTGAGGGTATAAGTAATCTAATTAGTCTTTTGTACAACAAACCTTTCCTTTCTTCTAACAAGGATAGTACATTTTAATTATTATTGCATTACCAAACCAGGCCACAAATTAAGTAAAACCTGATGCAGTTGGTTGGCAACATTAACATGGAATTTCCATTTAACGTATGCACATTAATGGTTAAGTTTGGGGAACATGTTCTGCATGCTCCTTCACAATTTCTGCCTCCTCTTCCACAGCCAGGGCCAAGAAACAAAGAACCTTCCTGTTCAGCAGGGCAGCAAGCGTCCAGGAGGCCTCGTGCACTTACAGGATGTTGTTACAAACTTGTCTCCAAAGGACCTTTCTTCTGTAGTTCCCTGGAGGGAAAATAGTGGTCATGTATCAGGCTGATCTTCCTGATACAAGACTCATCTGTCTTTCCTGCCTGTGAAGAAGGATATATACCACCAGACAAAATCGTGGTCACAAAGACCATCTCACTGACCTTTGACTATAGTTCGTGCATCCTTTTCTGAGATAAGTAGTTCACTACAGTAATTGGTTGCCAGGTTTTTCTTCCCTTAAATATGCAGTGGAACAAAAAAAACACCCTCCCCTTGTCCTTACAGTTAATGCTTCCATGGCATCTCTTATTTTTCTTTGAGGTCATAACTTACTATTAGTCTAAAAATACACATTTTGTTTCTGCTGCCTACAGCAGAGAATGCATCTTTTGTCATCCTCAGCCTTGGAACTCGCTTGTGTCCCACCAGGTGCAAAGCAACTTTGTTCCCTACCGCTAAGTAGAAAGGAAAATAGACTGGTTGGCAGTCATTTATAATGTAACTCTCTAGTAAGAGGAGCCCAGGGACTGTTATTTGATAAAATTAGAGAACTGTGAAGATAAGGGCTGGTCTAGCAAGAGATAAGATTTGTACTATAGGTTTACCACTCTAAACTGTGGGCTCAGAGACCTGAATTTTAAAAGACATTGTGCAGTTTGGCACAGCCCAGACTGCTTGGGTAAACTTGCATTTCAGGGGCTTTCAATCTGAATGAGCAAAGGAGAGGGGGTCAAAGCTGAAGGAAGAGGCTGTGTTTTGAGTCTGGCGGGTCAGGAACACCGTGGGGGCAGGACAGATTCCCAGGCGGAGCAGAGCAGGCAGAGGAGATCACAGCTTGGCGTACAACTGGGTATGCTGTGAGCAGGTAGCAGGTAACCTAAGGACAGAGCTGATGGCATAGTCAGAGTTTAAGTTATCAGAACAGTGAAGTTAAGAGTTATTTTCTTTTACTTTATCCATGTTGCTTTGCAACAGTTCCATATGGCAGCTTAGCATTCACCCTCCCTTTAACATTAACGGTAAGTCTCTGCTGAGGAGCCTTTCCTATAGTACTGAGTGCATTTTAGAACTTTAAATGATAAATCTAAACAAAAAGGAAACCCTCATGCAAAGATTTTTCTTTTGGGCTTTATAGAACAGAAAATCTGTTCAGAAGTTTCCTCTTTCTGCTTTACCCATTTTTTTTTTTTTTTAAAAGTGCTAAAATATTCTGATGTGATAATATTATTCATAGTATTCCTGACTGTAAAATTCTGTGTCAGCCCAAGTTGTGATTTTAACCTTCCTCCTGAATGGGTGAGGCTAAAAATTAAGTATTTTAATGAATCTATTAAGTCAAATATTCCACATCTACAATTCAACATTGGAAGGAGTCTGTAGTTTTCTCGCATTATCTTGTTTCACAGTAATTATCAGAATACAAGAAGAAGAATTATTGAATCACTCAGTTTACAAATTTGGCAGCCACACCAATGAATGCATAAAGCCTTGTTGCTAAATAAGTTAGCTCTGATTAAAGCAAACAACCCTTTTCACCACTAAAAACTACACATGCATGAACTCACACAAACATATACTTCTCTGCTGTCCTAAAAACACTGCAAGAAGAGTGCTTTAGGAAGCACATAGCAAGTGAGCTGGGACTGCTTTAAGGGTTGCACTGATGCGCAAGTGGGGACTGAGGCTGTGCACCTTCCACGAGATACCAAACACTACTGTGCCACTGTATAGAAACTGGAAGAAATTATGACTTGGATTCCTGTGCATGAAAGCTTCAGGGAACCAACATCTGACCTGAACCCGGTACCTGGGCCACATCTCCAGCCAGAACCAGAGAAAAAAATAATAAGGCTCAATATGTTTGATCCTGCTGTCCCGCAGATCCAGAATGGATGCACAAACCACAAAGGAATCTGATTTATTTGACTAGCACCTCTTTGGCCAGTAATCCTAACACACTGGCAGAAAGGAGGTGGTTTGAATTTCTGACCTCTCCCATCTTCCAGGGCCCCACAGACACTGGAAAGCTGGTTCTGGACCACAGTCAGCACCAATGCTGCATGCAACTATTTTTGTGTTTATTTTTCCTCATCTAACCTGCAGCTCTTGATCAGCTTTCCTACACAACAGGATGGCTTGATCTGCTACAGCGATGGGCAAAAAGGGTGTAGAGGGGCCAGAGGGATGTGCTGCCCTGCCCTCAGCAGAAAAGCACTGTCAGCCTTCGTTGCCCATTGGAAGTTTCAAACAGGCATTTCTATCCCTGCTATTCTGCCCCACAGGCTTGAGGAGAGATGGCTTTGCCAGTGTTTACAGGGAGCTCCTCACCCCCTTTTGAATCCTTCCTTCAAGCCTCTCTTCTGCTTTAGCAGCAACACAAAGCTGACAGCTCTTTGGCACCTTGATGTCACTGCCATTTCCCCCCCATGCAATGGTGACTGCCCACCATCCTGGGGGCCCTGGCTGCTTGTCTCCCTCACCATCACCTATCTGCGCACCTGGAGAGGCAATTCCACCTCCCTGCGGCAGGGACCAGCTTTATCCTCTGCGCCTGGGCAGCACCCGGTGCAACAGGACCCCAGGCAGCAACACCAGCTCTGGGAGCGGTAACACCAGCCCCATCTGAGGGAAATCGGAGCCTCCCATGGACCAGGCTCTTAGCATGCAGAAAAAGAGCTACCTAAATCTTTAATCAAGTGGGGTCACTGGAGGTTGTTTGAATTCATCATCCTTTGGACAAAGATTTCAACACCCAACATGTTCAAAGGCCACAAGACCTACTTCTGACTGGAGTTCTGCAACTGAAGTTGAACTTATAAATACACTTCAGTAAATATTTTGTTGAAAAATTCCTCGCTTGGGAAGAGGAAATTGGTAGAGAAAGCTTTGTGAATTCAGTTCAGATTTAGCATGTAATGGTGACCAAAGAGGAGAAAATAGGAAAGTCAAAATACTTTGACATTTAGCTGACATTTGATTTGAAAATTGCCAAACGAATGCTAAAACAAAGTAAACCTTCTGATTTTGAGTCAAGTGAAAGAGTTGCAGGTAAGGAGATCTCTTCATTATTTTACTGAGAAAACAAATCCAAGAAGATTTCACTTTGAGTCAACCCAACATTTTTCTTGGATATTCCAGCTTAGCCACTGATCCAAAAGTCCCTGCTTATTTGGGCAGCTCTAATTGCAACCCACTCACCCTGCTTAATTCTAGAAGCAGAGCTCTGAGGAGGTGTTTGTTGATGCTCAAAGGGGAATGTTTCATAGGCTCAATTATAGGAGAAACTGCATCAATTAAAGGGAAAAGCACCTCCATGTGCAATTTAAGAATGTAAATTTAAGTTATCCTAGTTGTAGAACCTATTTCAGCTGCATGGGCCTTCAGGAGACCAGGTATTCCTCCACTGCCAGTGACATTTGTTGAGCTGAATGAAGGTTAAATGTTTGAATAATCATTTCTCAACAATAGAAGAGAAGAACTTTCCGAGCAGGGTTGGCACCTTTCTTGCACAAAATGTTATTTTCTTATAATTGTTGAGAAAAGGGGTAACTCATTTCCATAACCCAAATTTTATTGGCAGAAACAATACTTATCAAGGAACTGTATGAAGTCCCGTATCCTTGAAAGTCTGTCCTTTCAGAATTAAGATGCTAATTTAATAACTCCAAAATTTACTGATTTGTCTGAATTTTTGCCCTGCTACCTTAACGAAGACTATTTGTAAAAACAATGCATTTGTTCAAAGGTAAGGCTACAAGAACAATTTTGGAATAACAAAAGCTGCCTAACATTAAAAAGAAGTTTGGAGACCAAGAAAATTTATCAGCCACTGTGAGAAGTGGTGCTGGTGCTGTTATGCATTACTGAGGCTTTTTACTGCAAATTAAATTAGAATGAGTGGTAATTATTCTGACTTTGGAAAACAAAGAAGATGCTTTTAACAGCAGATTCAGAAACTGTCTCACTCCAGCTTGTAGGACTAGCAAAGATTTGACAATAACTCAATAATCCTACATAGATGAGACACCTGTTGAATTGGTAATTTTATTGCAGCTTTTATGTCTTCTGACCCTAATCCTGTTTCATGTTTTTGTGGCCAGCAGTCAACAGATACACTAATCGGCACCAATAAAGAAAAGTTTACCTTTGACTGTTGGTCCAACAGCAACTAAGTGCAGTGACTATATGACACTTTTCAGACAAATAAAAAACAACCCTTGGAATGGAAACATCAACTCTTCTGTTTCTATTTCTACCTCTTACAAAATATTTTTACTTGTGCATCTAGTGCTGGATTGTGTGGAAGAATGACAGAAATTTGGCTTTGAGTACAAATCTCAGATCTAAAAGAAAACTAGAGTGACCATTACTGAATTTTCCCGTTTAAACCTTCCCCCTTCTACCACAGAAATTCACTGCACAGGCACTTGAGCCCTGTAGCTCTTTCCTTGTCCTCTCAGATGTATCAGCGGGTGCTTGGGAGAGCAAACCTGTTACTCTGAGGTGGCAGCCTTCCTGATTTCTGCTGAAATTAGCATGGTTTTATGCATTCCCTTTCCCTCTGCAACCTTGGGCTTTGGGTTTTAGGGGTGGGGAAGAGAAGGGGATGTCAGCTGGGCTGCTGTAAATTGATTTAAGAAGTTACCTGAAGTATCGTTCTTTTCTTCCCCTTTCACTTTTTGCTTCAGGTTTAAACATGATAGAAGACATGACAACACAAGCTATATTTTGTATTAGGTGTTACCAACAGATGAACTCTCAGCTGTCACAAACAAGTAACACTTAGCATCATCTTTCCCAAAGAAACTGCTCATGATTACAGTTTTAGTGTTTGTTTTCTAACCAGATTCTGAAATATTTATTTAAGAGTCACTGTTTTGGTGACTATTCCTGGCATTAAGTGTAGATCCTAGGATAGCTGCAGAAAAACAAGAGCAATGTAGACCTGAATTTACATAGTAGTGAGTTTTAGAAGTGAAATGACTGGCCACAGAAGCCTGCTTTGCATCTTCCCTCTCGCTTCAGTTTCAGGGGGTGTCAACACAAGCCTGCAATGCCGTGATGTATTTTAGAATGAGTTTACAGCCATGTTATTTTTAGGGAATCGCTGTTGGGTATTAAGTGAAGTTCCCCACTCCAGCCAGTACCGGTTGCTTTATTTAAGGGAAGGGGCTGCTGTGAGCTTCAGTTCCAGTTCTCTGCCTGTGCTGGCCCACTTGTACTCAAACTGCTGTTCTGTTTTGTGCAACTTGTTTGTAAGTTTGAGATCTACCTAATTATTCTGAACTCCTCAGTAAGAAGTTTGCATACCTGTCACAATGGGGGAGAAGTCTTGGAATTAAAAGACAGAATGAAACATGGAAATGCTGTTGGAGGACACTAAGCTTTTTTGGAAGGACAGCATGGGAAAGCAGCAACTATTTTTTTGCTGGTGTAAGGACTGTCTCCTTCAAATAGCTACAGATGCCACGCATGAAGTTTTGTTTTACATGGAACTGGAAGAGAAACTCTGCATCTTTACTGTCAGCCTGGGCTGTGATCCTGCAAACATGTAAGTACTTACTCCCAGAGCAGCCAGTGCAGATGAAGCTAGGCAAAGCTACAGTCCTTCCATGACAAACTAGCACTCCTATGGCTCCACTTTCCTGCTTTACCATGCCATGATGGAGTGCCTGTTACAAATCAGCAGAGTTTTTTCTGGCAGTCTTTCTACTACAACCACCAGAGGCAGAAGGCACAGTAAACTCTCTTCTCGGCAGCCCAGTAACTCAAATTCAGGGGGTATAAGGGTAACACAATCCTGTTGCTTGCTTGGAGGCCAGCGTTGCCTGCAGGTAGCTGCGCTATTATTATTATTATTCTGAGACCATTGCAATGACTGTCCTTTGTGCACTGGAAGACAATTACTTCCCTTGCTGAAGGGTAAGCCCTTTCCTCTCATCCTTTTGCACATTGCCAAACAACTACATAAGAACAGTAAGCAACAGAGATCATCACCACAAATCCATTAGAACAAGTTTGCATCTATAATTTTATGCTTTACTTGTTATTGACTTTACTGGAAGGGCTGACTGCTAAAACAACACACAGAACACCGTGATAAAATGTAGTTATTTATTTGTATTACTTTAGTACCTGAAAACCTCAGCCAGGAATTCCTGTTGCAGTGCCCAAGGCCTTATTTGAGGGACTTACCCAGCTGTCAGCTAAGTGTTATTCCTTAGTGAAGGCAGGCATGGTTATTATGTGCAGCAGGTTCAAGTGAGAGTAAATTCAACAGTCTGGGACTTTATGTGGCTATAGATGCGTTAATGGATTGTTGTTAATGGTTGCGAGATCGCACAGGAAAAAAGTGTTTACAGGGAAGCAAAGGGCGGAGTCCAGGGAGTCATCACAGCAGTCAAACGAGATTTAATTACTTTGGCAAAGCATGCATTTTAGGTGCTTTCTCAGTTCACGCTCCCACCTTTCCACTAAAACTTACAATAAAGAATGAGGTAGATGCATAGTGCAGTTGTGGCAGGAGAATATGTAGAAAAATATTTCATTTTCAGGACTATGTCAACTCTTCATTTTTAGATGTCTCCATTTTTTTCTCATTTTCCACTGTAATCATCTTCATTCTTGCCTGCTCATCTCTGCAAGTTCATACAGTACCCTAAGTGGAACATCTGCTTATCACTCATTGTCTTTCTGCTCATTTATTCAGGGTTCTGATGGAAGTAGGGCTCAAAACAGAAAAGAAGTCTTTTCAGTTTTAGTTTATGGAAGGGATACCCCCAGCTGGGAACATCTCAGTTCCTTCCCTAAGAAGGGATCACTTTGGAGTACACCACCTCAGCAGATAGCCAAGCATGCATCCGTGGAATAAACTACCTTCCTCATAGTTATTTGTACTTGCTGGAATCTCATATCAACATTTAAACAAAGAATGAATACCAAACATCACATGTAAGTAACATTAAATGCTTTACATTTCTTGTCTTATCTCTTTAGAAGTATTTTCAATTGATAGAAGTATTTCCAATTGTTCATATTTTTGTATTTTATGTTTATTGCAATACTTTTCCTTGGCAGGAAAGCAACGGTTGTTTGCACAGAAAGACAAAGTATTAGAAGCAATTTATCCACATGAGCATTTATCTAGGTAATTGTATGGCCCCTGGCTACACGAATGTGCTTTTATACAATAGGATTAGTAATCTGCAAACAGAATTAACAAGTGCCAACTAAGAGCTCCCTAAGCAAACCTCCACACATGACAAACCAAATATACAATTCAAAAATAGAAACTCAGTATAAGGTTAATAGAGTTTTATGGCAAAAGTTCCTCTGTTTTGTTACATAAATCACTGAAGAGTGAAGGAACAGAGGAAACTGCTTGATAAATGGGCATAAAATTTCTATCCTGGAATAATTCAGTGACTCAAGAACTTGCCTGAGACACCACATACCCGGGTTCACAACCTTACCATGTCCTAGTCTGACAAAAGCTTTGAACCCGTTTCTTTGGCCACGGAAATGTCCTAATTAGTAGTTATTTGCTGCTCTGCTTTTGTATTCTGGTAGTGGCAAGAATTTAAGGAAGGGCAAGTTTCCATGAAAAGATGAGATGAGTCTGTTTTAGTGAATCAATGTTTTTGTATGGAAAAAATCATCAAAAAAATAATCAAAAAAATCCTTATCAGTTCCACTGCCAATGACACTAAGGGACTTTGGAGCCAGGGTGCGCAGAGGGAGGCTCTGCTTTCCAGCATCCTGCAGCATCTCGAGGCTGCCCGTGCAGGAGGAGGTCTCTGCTTTGCAGAAAGCCCCTGTGAGAGGGTGGCCGAGCGGCTTCGGGGTCCAGCTTAGCGGCTGTGGCAGGAGCAAGCCCAAAGAAAGCTTCTCAGGAAGATCTAAACAGAAAAACAGTGTGAAAACAAGATAGGTAATAAGAATCCATCCTAGTGGATATTTAAGATCTGAAGGACCGCAGGAGAGAAAAAGTACGTAGTTCTTTATTTGTAAGTAATAGACCTAGGTTACTTGAGATTCTGTGATTTGGATTTAGGTTTGAAAGAAACAGGGGTGGAGAGAAGACAACATTAAGACACTGAATTGTAGCAGAGCAAGGATCAAAAAATGGATGAACAGCTGGGTGGGTGCTATATGAACTTTACTGTAGGCAGAGGGGAAAATGGAAATTAATGAAAGTGAAATTGGCACATGTGCAGCAGCAGAACCTAAAGCATGAGCAACAGAGGCACAACGAGGAGAATAAACTTATATTGGGTGAACTTGGAATTATTGGAAATTGGAAAACTAGAATCTTCAGGGAAGGCTTAGCCTCAGGATTATAAAATGAGAGCAGAAGAAAATGAGAAATTATTCGGAACAGAAGAAGAGAAATTGCAGCACCTTCTCTTTTATTTTAAAGAAATAAAAAAGAAAAGCAAGGAGTAGGAAAAGCCAAGGAATAACACACATTCACATTAATGATAAAGTTGTCTTAAAGAAAAAAGATCATCAAAACAGGATAAGAGCAGCCTGCAGATCATTTTCTGGGAAGACCTTAAGACCTGACATGACCTCTCACTCTTCGCTTTGGACTAAAGGTGGTTCCCAAGCTCCTGCCTGCCTTGAATTGGGCGTTTTAATAGTTCCATGTCATTACCATAAAAATTACTTTTCACTTGACCTGAAAACAAACAGGACTGCCTTTTACTGTAATAGGAAATACTGGGATTGGTCTTGCAGTGCCTCAAAGGTTGGCAGCAAGAAGTTTTATCCCGTCTTACTCAGGGGCCAACAACTTGAGATAAGCGTATAAAAGTTTTTATCATCACTCTGATGAGTGTCACAATTTTAATACTACAGTTTATTCACATGATAATAGCAAGGGAGCTTTATTACAAGATCACCAACAATTACTGTTGGAGTCAAAGAGGGGGGTCCATAACCCACACAGTACTGCACACTTGAAGCCTGATGTCGGGTGCTATATACTCAGCAACAGTTAAACTTCACTGAATTGAAGGAGTGAGGCTGTCACATCAGTAGAGCCTGCTGCAAAAGCATAAGCTGAATCTAAAGCAATGAGATTTGTCCAGGTGGATATTGACTATTAAGCTGAGAAAACATAACCTGCAATCATGGGACATACGCAAACTTAAGCTAACCATTACTGTGTTCTCAGTCAGCCACAGAAAGACCGTCAGCATCCAGACCAAAGCAATGCTACAAGGATTGTACCGTGATGATGTGAGCTCTCAGAGCAGTAAGTAGCTGTGCATCACGCATGTATTTTCCATCATAACTCTGAACATCTCTTTTCCTATGTTCATTATGTGGCATGTATAAATGCACTAATTTGGTTCATTACGGGATGTCTCTGATACAAGGTACTTTGAAAAGTAATATCAAAACATTTTCTCCTAGAATAAGTTGCCAGAATGTTTTCCACATTTCAAATCCCTGTATCCTCTAAGCTCTGAAGTCTGTCTCTTGAAAATGAGAAAAATTCCCAGGAAGGTTTATCCCAAGACAGGTATCAGCATGGAAAATTTCAGCCCAAGCAGTTGCTTATAGATCTCTTAAAATTAATTTTAAGAGGCACCTTATAACTGCCATTTCCCCACTAATCCTTTGTGAGCCAGTTTGCACAAGTTCAACCCTTTCTTACCATATCTCTACCATCCACAGATAGTACCTCTGTGCCATTCCCATTTCTCTTACCCATCACATCTGGTGTATGCCAGGTTATCAAAACCCCTGTAATATCATGAGATTAAAGAACGGAATGAACAAGATGAGTTGTTCTGACTAAGGAAATAGGGACAGGCCGAACCTGTGATGAAGACTAAGGTAAATATTTTCATAGCCAGTTGTTCACCGTTTCAAATGACTCATCCTTAATAAGATGAATCACTAGGTCTTACAAACAGGTTGGAGGGAACCTAAAAAAACAGTTTTCGCATCATGTATAGCAAGCTGACTTCTCTGATAGCTACTGTGCCCCCTCTCTTCTTCTCCCCCCCCTCCCCCCCAATTTTAGAAACCTGCTCACCATAGTCTTCACAGGCAAGTTTTCTCCTCTCTACTTTTTCCTCTTTTACCACACTCAAACCTCATTTTAAAAAGCATGGGTGGGTGCTTTGTTTCAGGAAACAACACCACATAGCAAACCACATTGCGCATCCCAAGGTAATGCTTGGAGGTGTGCTTTGTACAGCTGACACCCTTGACCCAAATCCTCTCCATGTCCATCCAAGAAGATCAAGACACCCCTGAGAAATCTCATCTAACTTCCAAGAACAATTTCAGAGCTGGATCAACTGTTATATTCTTTTCTTATTGAATTTCTAAGGGGACTGAAGCAGACTGCTTAATGCCCTGGTAACCAAAGCACATTGATCCATGGAAATCTCTTCAGCTCTGTTCTGTCTAGGTTCCTACGTCCAGCTTATCAGCTGAGCGCCTTCCAGCCTGGCATTAGAAAACACAGCTGAAGTCTGTCACATGCTGTTTGTTCCCGTCTTCCCCCCAGGCATGTGTAGTAGAGTGCCTTGTTTCAGTAATGTTTTCCCTGAGAACATGCATACTGCTATATGTTTGTGTTATAGGTTGGAGGATGTGAGCCTTGTTCTCGGGATTTGTTTTGTTGAAAGCTGCAGTCATCTCTAGCATGCAGAAGAAAGCGTTTCACTGTCTTAGAGGCTGTCCCAGGAAAGATTCATCTCCTTTGCAGACTTGCATGTGAAAGTGCACTTACTGACCATGGGAGACCTGGAGGCTTGGCCAACTCACTAGGATGCCAGTGTAGAGGAGTGGGCAATAGGTTAACTGAAAGAGTAAGACAAAAATCCCTATTCAGTGCTACTATCGCCAAGGGTGCTACGGTCACAGCTGCTCTGTGGCAAGACACAGGAGCTACCTCTGTGCCAGCTGTGCTGGAGCCCCCAGCGCTGCCGGGCAGGGTGTGGGCGCACAGAGCCGGGTGAGCTTCACGACAGAAGCAACATCCATGCAGGCCAGTGCCCAGATCAGCTGGTGTGTGGCTCACAGCCCTCCTAACGGCTCCACGGCTTTTGGAGTCCAGGGGAATGGTCAGGCTGCACTGAGCTGCCCCACGTGAGGTCCAGAGCATAGTCAGCGATAGCGCGTGTGTGTGGGGGGGGGTTAGCTGTGCGCTGTTGCATGAAGCAGACATACCCTTTGAGAACAAAGGGTATCAGCATCTGTTCCCATCACAAAACATGACCCCCATTCAATTTCTGAAACACTCAAAAAGGAGACACTACTAGGAGTTTTGCATGTTAAAAATGAGGGTCTGCAGAAGCTTACAGAAGCATCACCACGTAAAGTGTGGGTGCAGCAAGAGGATCGCTCCCACCCTCAGAGAGCTGGTGTGGGAGAGGTCTCACTTGCTATGCAGTGCATTGAGATATTTTGTTCACATCGAGGGGCCCATTTAATAGGGTTGTTGCTGTACCAGATGACAAGGTTGAATAACTTCTCATCCCCAGAGGTTGCTAACCAAGCTATTACAGTTTAGTGCCGCTCTGGGAAAACCTGAGCCATTTTCTCCAGTGAGCTATTTTCTCCTGAGCCATTTTCTCCAGTGGGCTATTGAAGGCCAATGGCATCCTGGCCTGTATCAGAAATAGTGTGGCCAGCAGGAGTAAGGAGGTGATCGTGCCCCTGTACTCGGCCCTGGTGAGGCCACACCTCGAACACTGTGTTCAGTTTTGGGCCACTCACTACAAGAAGGACATTGAGGTGCTGGAGCGTGTCCAGAGAAGGGCAACGAAGCTGGTGAAGGGTCTAGAGCACAAGTCTTATGAGGAGCGGCTGAGGGAACTGGGGCTGTTTAGCCTGGAGAAGAGGAGGCTGAGGGGA
This sequence comes from Fulmarus glacialis, assembly GCF_000690835.1. Lineage (NCBI taxonomy): Eukaryota > Metazoa > Chordata > Aves > Procellariiformes > Procellariidae > Fulmarus > Fulmarus glacialis. The sequence goes on from NW_009200315.1 coordinate 18,297, forward strand.
GACCTCATCACGCTCTACAACTACCTGAAAGGAGGTTGTAGCGAGGTGGGGGTTGGTCTCTTCTCCCAAGTAACAAGCGATAGGACGAGAGAAAATGGCCTCAAGTTGCGCCAAGGGAGGTTTAGACTGGACATTAGGAAAAACTTCATTACTGAAAGAGTGGTCAGGCCTTGGAACAGGCTGCCCAGGGAAGTGGTGGAGTCGCCATCCCTGGAAGTATTTAAAAGACGTGTAGATGAGGCGCTTAGAGACATGGTTTAGTGGGCATGGTGGTGTTGGGTTAACAGTTGGACTTGATGATCTTAGAGGTCTTTTCCAACCTTAATGATTCTATGATTCTATGATTAACAGAAGTTCCTCTCCCTCTTTCACTGCTGGTTGGGATGCAGGGCCCTCCTGCCCATGCTCTTCTCTCCTGAGAAGCTCTGCAGAGCCCAGCAGGTGGAGAACTTCAATTTTTCTGCCCTGGGAAGCTAACACCAGCAGACCTCACCCGCTCCCCAACGCTGAGAAACAAGAGCATTTTCAAGAGCTGAAATCCCCTTTCCTCCTCAACTTCTCAGCTTTCAGCATCTTTTCCTCACATTGAGCTAATAACAAAGTTTTCACTTGCCAAAGTGTTTTCAAGTTAAACTGAACTGGTTCCCCGTTCCCCCCTCCCAAAGCCATCCATGCCATCTTTCTACTCTGCTCTTCTAACATACTATTTAAGGAATCTTCCTGCAGATGATTGAATCTGCACTCCAGATATCTGCAGGCGCAACCTACAGTGGCAGATAATTAAACTACCAAGCAATACTGTATGGGTTTGAGTAGGGACCTATAGGATTTCCTGGCCTGAAGCCAAAGCTGCGTAGGCCCTGTCAAAGGTGAAAGCAGAGGTTTATGCACTCAGTGGTCAAAGCTGAGGATGGATTCAGAGACTGTTTAAAAAGTAAAAATTCAGTTTTGGGTGGGGAAACAAAAAGAAGAATACCACCACCACGTAGCCGTGAAATGAGTATGCCCAGTAGGCGTACTCCATAGGTGAGTACCTACACAAGATGCAGACCACCAAGAATCAGTCCCATAACCCCTCAGCTGCCCCTTTTCAGAAGTGAGATCACCAATACGCTCTCTACAAGCCTCCAAGATGTATAACCGGTCGCACCAATAGATGGTGCCTCCCACAGAGCCTCTAGGCATGAACTTCTGCCAGCCTGCACAAGAACCAAAGCACACCGCCACAGAGATTTGTTGCCTTTCATTATTCACAAGAATCCCTGCCTAGACCAGTTACATTATTATTTCTGCAGCTTGTCACATTCGTTTCTCCACCCCTCTCCCCCCCCGCCCCGTGCTTTGCACTCTCTCACAGGAGGTGCACCCTCACCATCATGGAAGCACTGGCCTTGTTTGCCTATCTCATAAGCGCTTCCAGTTCAATCTCCTGCTCATTTTGCTCCATCTACTCCAGTAAATGGCTTTTTGCCTGCTTGTTTTAGGTATGTACATCGCCAGATCATTCTTATGGAGCTCCTACAGATACGCAATGTTTTGAGAAGATGATAGAGAAGCAGCTGAATGAAAATGGGATGAGGGGGGCTTTATTTCCTGATGTCATTTATTGTAACAGAGTTCAACATCCCACTCTGCTACAGAGCTTTCCATTGCAAGACCTCAAAGCAGTGATTTTGACTTAGAAACTGTGAGAGGCATGCACTTGGTTAAGGTAACAGAAAGCCTCATCTTCCCCTTTCTGCCACAGCCTCACCCTGCAGCCTCTGGCAAGACTCTGAACTTTTTCTTGTTTGCTTGTTCAGCTCCACTTTACATGTGCTTCCCCAGGAATATGGCAGAGAGAGGTGGTGTTAGCAGCAGAGGATGCTTTCTTTTCACAGTACGTGTTTTGCATGAGCCTTGGAGCAGTAAAACCAGATCCTCCTCCTCACGCTTATTTCAGGACCCAATACCTGATCAATCCAAGGCTGTATTTAATATGTGTTTTTCCTCTAACAAAACAACTCTAAAGCCATCTACCACTTGTTACCAGTGCTGCCAAGCTGAGTCACTTTTATTACTATCTTAAAGGGTAGGTGGAAGATCATGTGGATCTTTACTGCTTCAGTAAAAGGAATTTTATTACAAGCTGCTGTTGCCTTGCCTTTTTGTTCTCTGTTCAGCATATGTGGCAATGCCATCTGATGTATTCACGATTAATTATTCATTTCTGGAAAAGAGGTATTTTATTTTATAGCATTGACACAGACACATTGCATTTCCATGAAGAAAACGGATGCGTGGGGTAAAACAAAACAGCTTCCAGCACTGGTCTTCTAAAGTCATTGATTTTAATTAGAACTCGCTTCCACATTGCTGCGTTCAGAGGCGCCAGCGAGAGGAGATCTCCATCCTGGAACTGCACATGCTCTTCCTCCGCAATGTTTGCTGGGCAGGCACCGAAACGTGGGCCCACCACTTCCGTATCTCAGACCTGCCAGGAGAGCTGGCATGTGAGCAGAGCAGATGTAGCTGGTGGGACATCAGAGTAAATGAAAAGAAGTTTACTTTCGTTGCAGAGAAGGAGGAGTGAGGAGAAGGCACTCATGTTTCACTCCATGAGACTTCCTGTGCCCAGCGTGAAACTTGTTGCTTACACCAGTCTAGCCCTGGCTGTCATCCCACTCTGGTTCAGACTCTCAACCTCCTTTGCTTTGCAACAGAGCAGCCTAGGATAAGCAACCCTATGCAGAAGGACACCCTCAGATGGTCATTCTGTGTTAGACATTACATGTCTCTATATGACCAAGTCATATACAGAAGAGAGAATGGAAGATGACAAAAGAGGGAGGAGGGAAAGATTCCTGCAGAGGGAGATGGCATTGAACTCCTAATGGTTCCTGCCCAATTCTCTTCAAGAGAGAAATGCATCCCCCACTACAATGCTTGCATCAGTGCATGCAGTATTCCAGCTCATCTTTTGCCCTTTTTAAATTCAAGTTAGCAAGTAAATACTTGCTTACAGGACAATAACCTGATCCCAGACTAAGGCAGCCTGTGTTAGGGCTGGATTCAGCCACACCGCACCTGCCAAGGTGCCCTTGGAGCCACGCTCCTCACACGCCAGCGTCAAGGGGGTGAGGATGCCTGCGGCAGACAGGGAGTCTAGGCTTTCCTGCCTTGGGGTATGTGCAACCCTGCCAAGGCCATGCTGAGACTGTTTAATCCTATTAAAGCATAAGCTGGGAGTACGTGGTACTCACTAAAAGAAAATAGCTTGCTTTGTTCCCGAGATCTAAACCCCACAGCAGCAGACGCTGTGGGATAACCCACCATCATTGATCTATGCAGGCAGGGCTTGCCATCCCCAGTTTCACGGCCTGAAGAAATCCCACAGCCCTGCTCTTTGCTCCCATCTGAAGACACAGGTCTTCAGGCAGACACTCTGCACAAGTGCCAGAGCTAGAGCACGTGTATTTCCAAAGGGGACTTGCAAATGTGAGGGCCCAGCTAGTCCTCCAGCTGCTGCTTTACAGGCAGACCTCTGCACACAGAGCCCATACAGAGCCAACAGCCAGTTGTCACTGTCCCCACACTGGCCTTCTCACTATTAAAACAGACAAAAATGTCATCTTATCCCCCCGTGCTGGATGTTCTTCAGTCTCTCACTGTTGCTGCTAACTTTGCATGCACACGACAGTCACAGGATGCAACCTTCAGGCTGAGGTGGGGAGGAAGAAAAAAAATTGGCTGGTTGTGTAAGTCAGCAAATAAATCTGGTCAGGAACAGTAATCATTTATCAAAAAGATGGGAAAAAGGTCTAGGAAGATGGGCTGTGCAAACTCATCCAGATTTCTTTGTGTGTGGAAAGTACAGGAATTCCATAGCACATGGAGAGATCTCTTTTGCAGCAGCATCCAGCTGAAGCATGGGATTCAAGATTTCCAATGGTTTTAGCTGTCCCAAACATTAATAAGTTTAACAGATTAAGTCAAATATCTGAAATGAAGAAATTTTTCCCTTTCAAAACTGCTTATTTTTATACTTGTGCTGCAGTACAGCACACAGGGTTGATTAGATATCACCTTACTAAGGAAGTGATGAAATCAACATTGCTACTTTTATTCATTCCACCTATAATGAGTTGAAGCAATTCCTCCCACTCTCATGCCATTCAGAAAGACGCAGCCGTGTGTATCCAGGTAACCACTGCTGGCACCACAGAGCTCGCTGCAGATGTGCGCCCAGGGACACATCTCCCAGGAGCTCACGAAAGGACCAAGAAGGAAGGGGCCAACCCTCCTGAAGTGGTAACACCCCTGAACCTCCAGAAGCCAACGTGCTTGTTTGCCCATCTTCCCCAGAGAAGCCTGGTGAGGGTGTCTAGATACTGGACTGCTTTGTGTGTACGTGGAGCTATGTAAAGCAGAACAACACAACAAAACAGAAGGAGAAGCAGGAGGACAACAGCAACAAGGGGAAGAGAGACATATGCATGTAACCAAGAATTAAATGTTTTTCATTCCTTCATGCATATTTCCTGTCTTGTTTCTCTGCATCTCCCAGTACTAGAGCATCGCCTCCCTGTCTTCTGATAGCAAAAAGCCTGCCCCCCAGTAATAACCATAAAACCTGTTATTTAAAGAGACTACTTAGCTGATCCTGCTTCTCTCCTCCCCCAATCAACTGAGCTGTCATTCTCCCCTCCCCCTTGATGCTTGCCTCAGGTAACTCCCCTTTAGCTCTTCATAAAGAGTATTAATTCACAGTGCTGCTGAAGAATCACCACGGATCTTTCCATACTGTCTGCATTCACTGACGGTTTATGTAAAGCAGAATTCCCCCATTCTCTATGCCCAGGAATTTATTTGGGGGAAAAAAAAAAAAGTGGTGTTGTCTAAAACAAAACATGAATATAATCTTTTTTTTTGCCACAAAAAAAAAAAAAATTACACAACACTCAATTGTGAGTGTTTTTTCAGAGCCTGTGTAGTCAGTTATTTCTTAAGAAGGTGCTTTACATGCTCTCTGAGGCAGTATTCATACTATCCCACATATCCTTGCTGTTGCTATGGAAATCATTCCTCCTTAAACCGATGTGCAAATGCAGGTCTTATTGCCGAGTACAGAGGCTAAAGGTGTGCATGAGTCAAACTATTCGCTGCGCGTTACTCCTCTGCAGCCTCGCTGCTGCTGGGGGCCAGGGGGAAGGAACAATTAGTGTCTGTAATGAGAGCACCTGAAACAAGGAGCTCTGGAGAGAGTTAGCAGGGTATTAGCAATACTAGATGGTCACAGGAAGGCTCTGGCTGAGAACTGCAGCCAAGCATGACTTAGTCATCCAGCTCACCTGCTCCGGGTGCCACAGAGGGACAGGATTCAGGCACAGGAGGTACAAAGCATCATTCACAGCATTTTTAAACATTTGAGGGGGAAAAGTAAGTCACAATGCACCATCATGGATACAAGGCAGACAGTATCCTGCCCTGTCTGTAGACCTGTAGCCACTCAGAAAGGTCTATGATAAAATTAGGCTTTTGACAAGGACCTGCTGTTGGCTACAGAGAGCCAGAGACTGCAGAGCTGCCTGCAGAGCCACCCGACTCTGGTGAAGCAGCAAGGCCAAAAGGGAAACACACCTACAAAAATCAAGCTCCTTCACATCTGCTATGTCTGGCAAGTCTTCTAAAGACAGTTTTCACACTCCTTGAGACCTACAGATAAGTACTAAGGTGGATATTGGAGCATTCTCAGTCAAAATACAGCTTGATGTCAGCAGGCACTTTTCAGTAACAACCTCTGCTCTCTCACAATATAACAGAAACAGAGGAACCTGCGGCCTCCAGGACTCAGTGACCCTTTACGATCAGTGGAGATGAAGCCCTTAGAGGAGAGGCCATGTGCGGCCAGCTGCAGAGCTCCTCCACACCCCACTCCAGCCAGACACGAGCACCTCTCTGTCTATGGGAGTTTGTGTGAACATATCAGCTCCCAGAGCAGAGAAGAACACCCTACACACATTTCTTTCCCCCTGCCCTACTTGGTAGTACTTTTCATAGATGTGTTGCAGTAAGTAGTATGTCCCAGGGCAGCTCCCATGCCTTGGTGGTTTCCTAGGTCAGTGTCCTACATCCCTCCTGCAGCCTAGGGGGGAACTGGGATCAGGGAGGGAACAAGGGGTATAAGGCACTCAGATTTACAGCAGGTTTAAGAGGAGGGAGGTTTTTTTGACAAATAAGTGGCTATCTGAGGGTTGGTTGATATTTTTAGTTTTTTTTTTTGGTTGGGTTTTGGTGGTGGTGGGTTTTTTTGTTTGTTTTTTCTCCTCTTTTCAAATGAGGAACTAGAAGGCTGTAGCAGAGAAAGGCAGATTCACCAAAAAAGCAAACATGGGTTGTTTGGGTTTTTTCTCCACGCAACTGAAAGAACTGCTGCTGCAGAAGATCAGCAAGTGGTCCATCACATAAACTGAAGGTTTCTATTCATATCTTATCCCCTTTCTCACTGCTCTACAAGAAACACAGGCCATCCTCCCTTCTTAATTATCTTCTGTCCTAGACATTAGGGAATTCTTAAAAGCACAGCAAGTAGCTTAGAGTTACAGATTCACAGAAGTTAGTGAAGTTTTTACCTGACTTTTTTTTTTGTCAGTCACCCTGGGGAAAGACAGCTAGTTGAAGAACAGTATCCAAACACCCGAACAAAATCTGAACATCTACACGAGATCTCAGATCACACAGGCAATGATCTCAAAGCACAACTCCTTTGAGGCACCATTACGTATGACAATTAAACACAAACACAGTAAACAGGCTACAGCTGTAAACAAAGCAAGCAGATCTCCCTCAACCATAGCCCAAAATAAAGTTAGCACTTACTTCAGTTCAGGGCTAGAAAGGGGACTGCTATCACCCAAAGCTGCTCTGCTCTGCTCCGCTCCACTCCACTCCACTCCACTCCACTCCACTCCAGCTTGCTTTCCCACAGGGGGCTGGGCTGGGCTGGGCTCCTCTCCTCTCCTCTTAGCCCAGAGGTCAGCCGGTCAGTGGTCCTTAGCAGAAACACCTGCTAGTTCAGCACAGCCTGTTAGCAGAGCGCAGGGATGGCTGGGATTTAAAACAAAAGAATACAGTTAATGATTCTTTATAAAGTTTGTTGTAATTCTAACTATCCATGAGTAATGGGCATTTTTATGTTATCTTTCTGGTTAAAAACAGCTGCATTCAGACTTGATCAATACCATCCTAGTATTCTAATAAACTGTTACACCATTATATAAAAATACAATAATATGCAAATAGCACTGTTTCCGAAGCAGTGTTGCTTTAAGAAGATATAGTATGAATGTGAATAAATTACATGCCCTCATGCTGTCGTAGAGAAGTATCTTGTGATTTATAAATACCTACCTTACGTAAATTAATACCACATAATTCTGCAGCTGTGGATAGATGTCTTTTGTGTAGTGGTATGAACACACATACTATGCCTCAAAAGCTTCCAAATATGTGGGTGGGAATACAAATGACAAGAAACGAAAGGATTTTATTTCAGGAACATCTTAGTATGCTAGAATATGGTATCAGAGATTAGAGGTTATGGATTAGAGATTCACTTTCACTGTCTTGTTAGAAAGGGTGTAAAAGAAACAGCAAAGGAATAGTAGAGGAATAGCAAAGAGCCATGTATATGTTTGCATTTATTATAATTAATCACCATTCCTTTTATTTTTAGTATAATGGTATTCATGATGAATCATTTTGTGAGTGTAAATGTAAGGAATGTAATTGTGAATGGATTTGGTATGATCTGTTTATGACATCCATAAACGCAGACACAATGCCACCGTCAGAGGGACTGGGAAGGATTCTTCTTATGTACATGAAAGCCAAAACCTCAGATCCTCTATAAATTTAAACTCTGAACAAGATCCTGAATTTGCTAAGCCATTAGGGTTATTTCTTCCTTCCCAGATGCATCATTTCATGTAAACTGCTTGTTTGTTGGCATACAATTCACAGGGTCAGTTTGAGCTAAAGCACTCCATAAAAATATTTAATACTCCTCTGTAAAAGGTGTAAGTGAATTTAGACATCCAGATTAAGTAAGTTATAGATTGGCTTCAATAGTTTTCTAAGATCATTTCTTCAACAACAGAAACCCAAACCAAAACCCAAGTCAAACTCAGAGACAAAATTCTTGCAAATGTTAAGAAACCTTAACCTTTGCAGGGATTGCTTCTTTACGAAATGAAAGATTAAAGTAGTACATGAAGAGAGGATGCACATCTAAGAAGAGCACCAGGGAGAGGGGAAGAAGTTGTGCTAACTTTTAGTTTTCCCTTGGGACAGACACTATTTTTCTGCTTTGCATCAGAAAAAGCTCATTCAGCTGTGGCAAAATTACTCAAAAAGGACTCTAACCTCTCATCTCTCAGTAACAACTGCACCTCCACTTATATGCGTGATGACAGGGGGACACAAAATACACTTGCCAGTGCCGAATTCTAGAACTAAACTGCAAGGAAGAAGGAGGGTTTGTCAGCATTTGAGAAGCAGGATCCCGTACATCACCTTCCATATGGGGCGCACCCTAAGGTACCAAAAGCTCTCAGCTCTGATTAAATCCCACAGGAGTCTGGTGGCTCAGCACCAGGCAAGTGGTCTCAGCGCATTTCAGGATGAGGCCATTTCCCTACTTGACAACAAACGTTGCAGTGCCTCTTTATACTGATTCTATACACATAAATACACTGTAGTAAATATCATCATGGACACATCAGACCAAAATTGGTGCTCTCTTGGCTGAGCATTAGGCAGCTTGGCTTCACTAGAGCAGCAACACACCCTGAGATACAGATATAGGAAGGATATTTTCATCCGATTAGACCGTTAGTGAAACCAAATGCTGTTCAGCTTTCCCCGCCACTCCCCTTTGTTGCTGGGTTTATTTTGTGAGAACATTTGTCCTGTAAACAAGAAAGAAATCACGTGGTTGTTCTTGTCATTTTAAAAATAATCCCAGAAGCTTTTAAAGGTTGATAGCATATAATGCAACATGTCCTGTCCTTTCACAGGAGCAGAACTGGGCTCTAATATTCTTTTCTGTTACAAAGCAGAGAAAGCAAGTGATGTTTCCTTCTCTTCTGTATGAGCCTTTGGCCCTGAGTTCAAAACTCTGACCGTCAAATCTAGATATAGAGCTAGAGAAAGCCAGACAATCACATACGATTATCAGAGACCAATTCTACTGATTTTGGATGGTAATACGCAACCTACCACTTCGAGAGGAAACCACCCAATTATTTGGCTGCTGAACATGGGGAAATCCCAGCCAAGTTGTTGCTGTGCACACAATGGAGTTGTTCCAAATATTTTCACTAAGTCCAGCATATCCAGGACGTGTCTGAACGAGATACATGATCAGGTCAACTGTGCCACCCACTTGTGTTTGCACTGAAGTGACCTGAAGGCGCTGGGGCCCATTGGCGTGGAAGGATGCATTCGCTGGTGCAGTGTGCGTCCCTAACAGGTCTGATGCGTGGGATACATTGCACTTTCTGCTCGCCGGTCTGCACTGGCATCCCTACGCACTGTAGTAGTTTCTCTGGGTGCTTTACAGCTTGTCAGGCTGTTTCTGGCATCTCACCATATCTTATATCAACAAAACCATTTCTAACAAAAATCAGATTTTTGTAAGATTTCCAAATTGTGGGATTTGGAAAATTGATTGATTCATGGAAATACTTTTCAGATCAGTTCTACAGTGTATCAGTAGAAAAGCATGTTCTTCCCAGAAGACTGATTCAGAATTACTTGAAGAAAGGCATTTCAGAGCAATCCAGAAACTTCACTTTGGTCAGCAGCACCCTGGCTCCCTTCATTCATCAACAGAATAAATCCTCCTCGTGTTTTCTCCAGATGATCCCAAACATCAGCACAAAAGGCATGCTGCCTTAAGAAGCACAGACTTGTAGGGACTCTGGAACAGGACATGCCTGTCCCTTGTCCTGCTGTAACCTGGAATCAAACCCGATTTAAACAAAAGTCATAGACAGGGCTATTACAGTTACACTTCCTCTCTTGCAGTGAGACACCAGTGGCAGCTACCTGGTTCTGGTGTACCTATAACGTTAGCAAACAGTAACTTGATACAAAGCAGGCATCAGCAGGGGTCAGAACTTACTGCTCAGTAACAGTAGTTCCTGGTCTAGGAGTACGGCTCCAGAGGATGTTAGGATGACAGTTCAGTATCCCAACCGCAGTGGGGAATACGCAATTGCCCCCACGTGACATGAAAGATGATGTTGTCCACAGCACACAATTTTAGCCATTAGACATTTGTTATGAATACCTAGCAGCTGCAGCTGGGAATAGTTTCTAGTGTGAAGGGCTTGCATTCTCTGTATAGACAGAGTAGAAGGGAGAGTCAGCAGGTGCTGAGGTTATTAGTCCTCAGTCAAAACTCTGCAAGCTTTTTACCCCACATATTTTCCCTGGACTTAGTGGCTCCATGAACCAGAGGCTGCAGAGGTGGTGTTGCACTTGCTCTGGCAGGGAATTGTGTTCGCAGCTCCATGTTCAGCTCCTCCGAGTAGCTGAGTTTGTCCACTTCTGACTGATGCTTCTAACAGTGAGTTGACTCCTCTTTCCCACTTGGGACTATTATGACTAATAAATACCTCATGTCATTTTTTTAAAGATAGTATTAGCAGCTATTCCCTTTCATCCCTCATGCTCAAGCCATCTTAATGAGGTAGGAAGTATGCTAAGCTCGAAGAGTTCACTACACTAGTTCAGCCTACCGATAATCTCGCAGATAACTGTCCTTGCAAGCTGGGAAGAGATGACTGTGGAAACTCATCCGTGCTTAGAACAAGCAGCACTTGATGAATTTTTCAGAGAAGCTGTTTCCATTTCTCTCCTGTGAGAAGAGCTGGCATTAATAACTTGTTCCTGTCAGCTGGGAAGTCTTGTGGTTGAGTTTTTGTGTTTAGTTGACTTTGGACAAATATTGTCCTGAAAAAGAGGTGAAAAGCCTTGACACGGAGACAAGCTGTGCACTTCAACATGGTGATATTTGTGGTCATTTTATTGCATCTAGCAATGCATTCCGTACGGATGCTCTGATTCATGTGACAGTTCTTCATGATCCCTCTCACTGGCTGACAGCACACAGCCAGCAGGACTAAGTGAGATAAATTTGCTGTGTGCTGATCAAAGAGCAGGTAAAATGGTTGGTTGTTATCTTAAGTGAACTGGGGCAACCAGGGTCAAGTCCAGTATAACTATGGCACAACCTTCTGCAAAGATGCTGAAGGTAGCACCTATTTTGTGGTTAGTGGGTTTTCAAAAGGCATTGTAGACTAATTCATGATTTTGGGATTTCTGCTTTTAACTGATGGTGCTCTTACGTAGCAACAGAATAGCTCAAGGGCTTCTTCTGTTAGCATCATCTCTGTTTTGGACATATTGGCTTCAGCCAGCTGGTTTTTAGCCAGTTTGAGGTAAGAGCTGATTATAGGGGAAGGTTCAAACTCATCTATGGCATCTCAGGACACTATGGCTTTTTAGGCCATAGCCTTCAATTCATGTAAGTTATGAACTGAAGAGCTTACTACCTGGAAAAAGAAATAGGGAGAATATCCTGAAATACAGATAATCCATGGGTAAAACTTACTAGTTCATTCAAAAAACTGGGAATTATTTGCTTGAATGAAATGCTGGAAGTATTGCCAAGGAGAATCTCCATGCTTTATTGGA